>NC_048300.1:156265041-156450009 GCF_013100865.1 Trachemys scripta elegans | reverse complement strand
GCAAAGGGGTCCAGGAGAGCTGGCTGTATTTTAAAGAATCCTTATTGAGATTGCAGGAACAAACCATCCCGATGTGTAGAAAGAATAGTAAATATGGCAGGCGACCAGCTTGGCTAAACAGTGAAATCCTTGCTGATCTTAAATGCAAAAAAGAGGCTTATAAGAAGTGGAAGATTGGACAAATGACCAGGGAGGAGTATAAAAATATTGCTCAGGCGTGCAGGAGTGAAATCAGGAAGGCCAAATCACACTTGGAGTTGCAGTTAGCAAGAGATGTTAAGAGTAACAAGAAGGGTTTCTTCAGGTATGTTAGCAACAAGAAGAAAATCAAGGAAAGTGTGGGCCCCTTACTGAATGAGGGAGGCAACCTAGTGACCGAGGATGTGGAAAAAGCTAATGTACTCAATGATTTTTTTGCCTCTGTCTTCACGCACAAGGTCAGCTCCCAGATTGCTGCACTGGGCAGTACAGCATGGGGAGAAGGTGACCAACCCTCTGTGGAGAAAGAAGTGGTTCAGGACTATTTAGAAAAACTGGACGTGCACAAGTCCATGGGGCCGGATGCGCTGCATCCGAGGGTGCTAAAAGAGTTGGCGGGTGAGATTGCGGAGCCATTAGCCATTATTTTTGAAAACTCATGGCGATCGGGGGAGGTCCCAGATGACTGGAAAAAGGCTAATGTAGTGCCCATCTTTAAAAAAGGGAAGAAGGAGGATCCAGGGAACTACAGGCCAGTCAGCCTCACCTCAGTCCCTGGAAAAATCATGGAGCAGGTCCTCAAGGAATCAATTATGAAACATTTAGAGGAGAGGAAAGTGATCAGGAACAGTCAGCATGGATTCACGAAGGGGAAGTCGTGCCTGACTAACCTAATTGCCTTCTATGATGAGATAACTGGCTCTGTGGATGAGGGGAAAGCAGTGGATGTGTTATTTCTTGACTTTAGCAAAGCTTTTGATACGGTCTCCCACAGTATTCTTGCCACCAAGTTAAAGAAGTATGGGCTGGATGAATGGACTGTAAGGTGGATAGAAAGCTGGCTAGATCGTCGGGCTCAACGGGTAGTGATCAATGGCTCCATGTCTAGTTGGCAGCCGGTTTCAAGTGGAGTGCCCCAAGGGTCGGTCCTGGGGCCGGTTTTGTTTAATATCTTTATTAATGATCTGGAGGATGGTGTGGACTGCACTCTCAGCAAGTTTGCAGATGACACTAAACTAGGAGGCATGGTAGATACACTAGAGGGTAGGGATCGGATACAGAGGGACCTAGACAAATTAGAGGATTGGGCAGAAAAAAACCTGATGAGGTTCAACAAGGACAAGTGCAGAGTTCTGCACTTAGGACGGAAGAATCCCATGCACTGCTACAGACTAGGGACCGAATGGCTAGGTAGCAGTTCTGCAGAAAAGGACCTAGGGGTCACAGTGGACGAGAAGCTGGATATGAGTCAACAGTGTGCTCTTGTTGCCAAGAAGGCTAACGGCATTTTGGGCTGTATAAGTAGGGGCATTGCCAGCAGATCGAGGAACGTGATCGTTCCCCTTTATTCGACATTGGTGAGGCCTCATCTGGAATACTGTGTCCAGTTTTGGGCCCCACACTACAAGAAGGATGTGGAAAAATTGGAAAGAGTCCAGCGGAGGGCAACAAAAATGATTAGGGGTCTGGAGCACATGACTTATGAGGAGAGGCTGAGAGAACTGGGATTGTTTAGTCTCCAGAAGAGAAGAATGAGGGGGGATTTGATAGCAGCCTTCAACTACCTGAAGGGGGGTTCCAAAGAGGATGGAGCTCGGTTGTTCTCAGTGGTGGCAGATGACAGAACAAGGAGCAATGGTCTCAAGTTGCAGTGGGGGAGGTCCAGGTTGGATATCAGGAAAAACTATTTCACTAGGAGGGTGGTGAAACACTGGAATGCGTTACCTAGGGAGGTGGTGGAGTCTCCTTCCTTGGAGGTTTTTAAGGCCCGGCTTGACAAAGCCCTGGCTGGGATGATTTAGCTGGGAATTGGTCCTGTTTTGAGCAGGGGGTTGGACTAGATGACCTCTTGAGGTCCCTTCCAACTCTGATATTCTATGATTCTATAGGCAAGTAGCTCCAACTTTCTTGAGGGAAGAGTTAATTAGAAAACAATGTTTTGGACTGTGTTAGAGTTATAAAAGAATTGCTATTGATAAATTATAAAGCAATAACAAGTATTGTACTGAATCAGTATCCAAATGTTGATCAGTGGTCTAATGTTTTTCAGTAGCAAAGGAAGAGAAAGAATCAAGAAACCTAATTTCTAAAAAATAATGTATTTTGTATGCTAAGTGAAATCCTCTCCCTTGGTCTCAGCTGTCCAATAACACAAGAGACTATAAATATGAAGTGAGAAGCAAGAAGGGGCTGGACTGCTGAATATAACTTCAGACTCAATTATTATTCCTGAAGAACAGCTTCCTCCTGAGTATGAAATATCTATCCTCATGGTCACCATAATCAGTTGTTCTTTATGTCAATCATAATGCTAAGCGATCCCGGTCTGGACTTTTTGCTTTTTCTATTCAGAGAAATAGATTATCTTTCTGTTTAGATCCTGGGAGCTCAGATGAAAATCAAGCTGAAAGAACAAAGGCTTTAACAATCTTATTCTCAGAATTGGAATTGCTGTCTAAAGGAGTTGAAAGGATGGCATTGCACCAATCAGATCCTGCTCTTGCCATTGTTAGCAATGGAAAGGCGTTGAGGTGAAATCACCAGGTAAAAGCATTCACAAAAATACTCAAGTTTCATCAGCTAACAATAAGAATGGGTGCACTGGGGACTATCATTAGGACCTGAAAGGAGATCAATTTATGACCAGATAAAAATAAATCTGAGTAGGAGTCATTTTAAAGAGCGATGAATATGTAATTACTAGACCTATGGGATAGTGAATGCTCACTAACTAGTCAAACTAGCGGGAACAAAGTCTGAAATTCAGTGCCTGACTCAGTGAAGTCAGGAATATAACTGAATCCTGAATAATTTACAAGGAAGAAGTTGCATTAGATGAACTCAGACATGAATGGAACATTACTGCTGTCTGAAGTTAAGGCATAAGCCAACAAAAAGTCTATTTCTACACCCCACCCATTCGGTCTGGAGGATAAAGCTGCAGGGTAGCCAAACCTCTGATTAAACCAGCAGCTGTTTAGGTGCTGGACTGAGCAGCAATCTCACTCACTGCGGTTTCCTGACAGACTATTGTGCCCACTGTAGTTAGCCTCTGCACATATTTTTCAGCTCCCTGCCTATTCCCATTCTGCTTCCTCCTAATTCAGGGCCTGTCCACACACACAACTTGCACTGGTAAAGGATTATCGGTAAAGTGCAATTGAAAAAAATATTTCATTTGGAATCAGGGAGTGGGAGAGAGGCAGGTGTCTGGCTGAGCAGGAAGGGAGCTGAGGAAGAGTCACAGTCATGGTCCTCCGAACCAGCAGTAGCAGTAGCTGGAGCTTCTTCCCCTAGAAGCAGTGCCGGCTGTAGGTTTTTTGCCGCCCCAAGCAAAAAATTTGCTGCCCCAAACTCTGAGAGCGCAACTGCCCAAGCAAAAAAAAAAAAGGGGGTGCACGGAATGCCGCCCCTGGAATTGTGCCGCCCCAAGCACGTGTTTGCTTTGCTGGTGCCTAGAGCCGGTCCTGCCTAGATGACACGTGTATCTGGGGGAGGAACCTTTGTGGGAGACAAGGTGGAAAGGAGCCTTGGTGGAGTGAGGAGGGAAAAGGAGCTTTGGGGTTGACGGGAGATTAGAACCTTGTAAGAAGCAGGGAATAATCGTGTTGGAAAAGGGAACCTGAAGGAAGAATAGAGGCAAAATGGTGTGGAGATGGGGGAAAAACAGGTGGAATTGGGTAGCAGGAGCAGGGGGGAAATCTGGGAGAGTACAACGTGGGGCTTTGGGCAGGGATGGGGGACTTGTCTACAACAGTTGCCAGCTCTCATAATAATGGTTTTTCCCCTTAAAACCCCAGAGTCTGGATTTATGTGATTATCTGAAAAAATCTCAACTGGAAAAAATGTTTAGCTTTGTGGTTGTGCAGAAAAGCTGGAAATTGTGATAGCTCAACCACCAGAAGCAAATAACTGCCCGCCAACATACACGTTATTTTATAAAATCTCATTTGGATTTTTATTCCAATGTCATGCTTTTTTATTGAACACTGCTACAAGTGTTACAAGTGCTACAACTCACAGGGTGAGTTTGGGAGTCAGGAGTATAGCTTGGTGAAGGAGGAAAGCAAGTACCTTGGAGGGGGAAAAAACCTGGATGGAGCACAGGTGGGAGAACCTTTCAGACAGAGAAGGTAGGAACAGGGAAGAGATAAGGATAGAACTATTTTGGAGAGGTATAGGGGGATCTGGGAACCTTGGAGAGACAGAGAAAGGAAGTGGGGGATGGGGATGTAGAAGAGGAGGAGAGAGAAGAAGGGTGAAGATGTGAAGCAGGATAGATGGGAAGGGGTTTCTATGAGAGGCAGAGGGGAAGAGGGAGGATGGAGGACCTTGAGTTGGAGACAGCTTTATAAGTGGTGTCATTGGAGGTCAGAGTGAAGGGGGTTGTTATGGGTTTCAGTTTCTAAGACACCTTAGGTACAAAAATCTATTAGAAGAGACAAAGGGGAGCAGGGGCACCATGGAGGGGCAAATATTTAGGGAGAAATGATGGAAGACTTTCAGAGAAAGGAGGAGAAATTGCGTTTCAGAGAGCAGGAAGAGAGAATCAGAGGTCTGGAGGAACAAGGGAAGAGAAAGACAAATCATACCCACACCAACTTAATGCTCTGAAAGGCTGGTGAAAATGTATATGGATATTCACATAATAAAAAAGCAACTGGACAAGGTCTATGAGTACATATATCTTTGTGCAGTCATCCAAGTTGCTTTATGTAGGTTCCCAGCTACATGGAGGCAGTATCAGCTCAATGATGAGATTTTACAAACATGTTTTTATAGTCAAAATCCTTTTGGGTGGAGTTCCAAGGAGAGAATGTGCAAGGATGCAGGGTGAAAAAGGTCTGGCCAGATAACATTGAGAATGTGTTCATTAATAATAATAAAAAGAAAAACAACTTGCGCCAAAAAGAACATGCAGTTGAAAGCTCTGTTTTGTTCTCTTGTAGCTGGATAGAAATTGCTCCAACAGGCAAAGTTTAATGCAAATGTATATTTCCTCTCTTCCTTTTGGCTAAGATCAAGTCATTAGTTTAATAATCAGATATCTCCTCTGTCAGAGGAATGTATCCTTCCTTTGAAGGGGGACAGACTTGACAGTATAATAGGATTTTCCACTTTCTAGCTAAAATAATCCTCTCTTTATATTTCTATAAACTTTACTCCAGCAAATTCAACTAATTAAAAATAATAAACTGAGATTTGATAGTATCAGTGGCTTTACATTTTTTTAGGCCCAAATTCAATGTGGTTCCTTGTCATTTACTTACAGACCTGCATCAGTTTCATGCTCTCCGCCATTTTCAGATATATAGGTAACTAACTATTTTATTCTGGGCTTTATAGCATGCCCATCACTGTGGTATTTGGAATGCCTATTCAAAAGATTCAGTCTACTGTAGTATAGAGCTGAAAACTGTGTGTGAATGTTTTAAATATTATTGTTTTCTGAAGTTGTGGTATCAATGTGTTGTGCATTCTGCATCTGTCTTGTGTTCTGGAACACCCTTGGAAATAAGATGTTTTATCTCAGTGGGAATTTACCTCTAAAATATTGAAAGAAAGAAGAAAGGAAAGATAAAACACGAGAGAGTTTCACATTTTCATTAAGAAAACAAAATTCACCCACCTGCCAGGGAACTGGCTGTCCCAGGATTGGTTAAATGACATCCAGCCTTTCATGTGTATGTTGCTAGTTTGAATCCAGGTTGCAAGTCATAAAAGTTGTCACTGCTTGATTATCTGTGTGAAATGATTTAAGGCTGTATTCTCATGAAGAAAGAAGTAATTTGCTCCCATTTAAGTCAATGGGAGTTATTTGAATCCTGCACGGGAAGAACTGGGCTTTTGGAGGTCATGTATCACAAAAATCTGCCTCTATACTTGGTACACTTGTTAGCAGTTCAACAGAAAAGCCAGTGATTCAGGGGCAGAACTGCTTTTAAATATTCGTGGAGCCTTACATTAAATCTTAACCTTTAAACACATCTATGCCCTACTCCCTCTAGTCTAGTCTAGTGCTTCTCCTGCTTCCTAGTGCTCATCACTGTAGTAGCTGAGTGTCTTCCAGTAGTGCATTAAGTGATTTGACTAACCTCTGTCATGTGTTTGTTCTCCCATCCTCTCCCAAGGGTGAGAAGTGTGTGCAGCAGAATGTTTTGTTTTGGAATTATTTTTTATATACTGTATGTGTGCACGCACACACTGCTGTATGTTTGTTAGGTAAGGCAAGGTCAAAGAAATGCACTTTACCCTTAGAGCAGAATGTGATGAGGTTAATTGCTGTGGGGACTTCATTCCAGCATTGTGCCAAACCCATCTCCTGCACAGACAAGCATTACCCTTATTATAGAGACTTCCATTGTGCCAGAAGAGGGAAGTTGTTGAGCAGTCTTCATCCTGGAGCTTTAGGTGATCTTTTAGATATTCTGGGTCCAGCACATCAAGCGCTTTGAAGATAAGGATTGAGACCTTGAACTTTGATTCAATAATATATGGGAAACTGATATAGAAAGCAGAGGAAACGTTTGATGTGTTCGTGGCAGATTGTGTTGCTGATGAGATGTGCTGCAACATGCTGTAGCACTTTCCAAAGCACTGAAGGCTTCATGCCCAAGTATATCACATTGATGTAGTCCAGCCAAGAGGTGACAAAGGTGTGAATAATTGAGACCAACTCATCATTCACCAGGATTGGATACAGTCTCTTAGGGCACATCTTCACTACCTGCCGGATCGGTGGGTAGCAATCGATCTATTGGGGATCGACTTATCGCGTCCAGTGAAGATGCGATAAAATCGATCCCCGATGGCTCTGCCATCGACTCCGGAAATCCACCGTGGCAAGAGGTAGAAGCAGAGTCAACGGCAGTGCGGCAGCGGTCGACTTGCCGCTGTCCTCGCAGCCAGGTAAGTCGACCTAAGATACGCAACTTCAGCTACATGATCTTAGGTCGACCCCCCCCCCATCCCGCCCATAGTGTAGACCAAGCCTTAGCCAACCGGAAATTATAGGAAGTATTACCAGTTCACTATGTGAGAGCCTCGTGTCAGTGAGGAACTCCTAAATGATGAACTGAACTGACCAATTGTGGGTGTTTACCTTCAACCAATGGAGACTGTGCCATGGCTGCAAACTTTTCAGAATGCTTTCATTTGCCCACCAGCAGCCTTTCTCTTGCTCTGGTTCAGCTTCTGCCATCCCTCAGCTGATTTCGTCCAAGCAGTGGGCCATGTTGGAGTTAAAGGTATGGTCTTATGTGGTGAAGAATAGGGATAGCTGGCAGGTACTGCTGTGACTTCAGTCCATGTTGTTTGACCAGTCCACCTAGTCAAACCTGTGGCTGCATGCACATGTTGAATAGGACCTCAGAGAGAATTTATCATTGTGAGACTTCACAAGTGAGGAATCTAGAAGTGGAGGTCCAGTTTTCAATCATTGGATGCGTCCCTATAGGAACAATTCAAACCATTTTAGCTCATTACCCTGAACTCCTGCTTTCTCTCTCAGATGAGTCAGCAGTATCTTATAGATGGTGGTGTCAAATGCTACAGAGGGGTCCAGAAGGATGAGAATGGATGTCTTCTCTCTATATATTGACAGCAAGAGCTCATTCATCAGTGACAGTGGCCAAGACTGAATTCAGATTGTGCTGGGTCTAGGATATTAGTTTAGTTTGAAGTTGGCCTTTGGCTAGCTTCTCTATGTGATTGCTCGGTAATGGAAGGTTTGACATGTGGTGGTAGTTGGCAAGACTCCAACCCCAACATGTTCCTATATTTACCTCCCATCCCTCTCAGATACCATTTCCTGATTTCTGACTTAGGACTCCTCCAGCAAACAGGATTCCCCATTTCTTCTCCCCCAACACATTTTACTTCTCTTATGTCCAGACCAGGAAAATGTAGTGCCTTCCAGTATGCCAATGGGGGGCGGTGTGTGTGTGCAGAGGGAGAACTGGGATGCTTTTCTATAGAGGCCTAGTCCAGGCAGCTGAGAGAACTAGTAGTTCATAAATTCATAGATTATTAGGCCAGAAGGGACTATTGGGATCATCTGGTATGACCTCCTGTAATACACCAGCCATAGGACTTGAATTAATTCTGTTTGAACTGCAGCAAATCTTTTAGAAAAGCATCCAATCCTGATTAAAAGTTTTCAGTGGTGGAGAATCCACCACAGCCCTTGGTAAGTTGTTCCAATGGTTAATTATCCTCACTGTTAAAATTTTGCACGTTATTTCTAGTCTGAATTTGTCTAGCTTTAGCTTCTAGTGACTGGATCGTGTTATACCCTGTTTCCCCGAAAATAAGACATCCTCCGAAAATAAGGCCTACTTACAGTTTTGCCTCTCGTTGTAATATAAGGCATCCCCCCGATAATAAGACCTCCCTGATAATAAGGCATCCACCGATAATAAGGCATTTTTCATTTCTGAAAAATAAGACATCCCCTGAAAATAAGACCTAGCGCATCTTTGGGAGCAAAAATTAATATAAGACACTGTCTTATTTTCGGGGAAACAGGGTACCTTTTGTCTGCTAGAGAAAAGAACCCATTATCAAATTTTATTGGGTGTGGTGGAAGAAACTGGGTTTTGAGGCTGGAAGGTAAGGGAGAGAAACTGAGACTAGGTATTGAGATTGTTGGGAGGCTGGGCTGAGCAAGGAAACTGGGGGCTGGGGCAGAGAATGGGATTGGGAGCTGGGGAAGACAGGAACTGCTGGGCAAGGGGACTGGGAGTTGGGAATGGGAGGATTTGTACCTATAGATAGGGGCTACACTGAGATCAGATAAAGTGCTGAGGGAGGAGACTGGGATTGGGTAGGCCAGAAGATGGGGACAAAGTGCTGCGGGTGGCGGTACACACTGAAATTGGATAAGGAACGCAGGGAGGAAGATTGGTACTGGAAGCTAGTGGTAATGGGAAATGTGTTTGGTGTGTGAGAGACTGTAGACCAGGTAGGTCAGGGAGATAGATTAGATGAGGAGCTGGGCAGGGGGAACTGGGACTGGCTGGGAAATGGACTGGTAGGGACAAGGAGCTGGGGGAGTGGTGGGAGAGCTGGGAACAGCTGGGAACAGCTGGGAAAAGAACCTGTGATTAGGATGACAAACCTGAGTGGCTACTGCAACTGGGTTGAGATGCCTGAGGAGTGGAGACTGGTACTGTTGGTGATAAGAATGGGACTAGGATGAGGAACCAGTGGTGGGGGAGAGATAGGACTGGCTGAGGGACATGTTGGAGGTGATGGAGAAGAAGGGGTCAAGCTAGAGGGAAATGGGCAGAAGAGTCTGTGCCCTCCAGAGATTAGAATGGAACCCAAGATTCTTGAGTCCCACCATTCCTCTGCTGTCAGCAGATATTTGTGAAACCCCAAAGCAATGTGTCACATCCCTCTTTAGTGATTGTCATCCTAGATATGGACCATCTACTACTGCTATCAGTTACCCTGATGATCCATGTGGATGTCAATATGATGCCACATGATGGAATTCCTGGGGGGGGGGGGAGCGGAGGGGTTGGTTTGTTTGTTGAATTTCCTAACTTTGAGTGTTTGACTTTGCAACATTAATAATATTCTTTTAACATAGTTTTGGGTATGTGAAATACAGAGTCTTACAGCTGATCAGCTGATGCAATGAATTGGATAAACCAGTAACTGCAAGAGTGGGGACTTAGTTGAGAGCTAGTTGGCTGAGACTTAGTCCAGATAAAATGGAGATGTTTTGACTGGAGAGGGCAACCACACACATTCCTTTGGTGGAGGGAATGTAAGCCCCATTGGGAACACATACAAAGAATGGAGTGTTTTATCAAATGATGATTCTGTTGGAAGCTCATAGAGCAGACTTGGCTCATAAAACATTGTTCCCTCTGTGACTGGTACGGTAATTGCACTTTTTATTTCATGTGTACTCCTTGCTATATTTATCCATGTCTTTATCACCTACAGGCCTGATCACTGCAATACACTGTATTTGGGACTCCATCTCAAGACCATTCAAAAAAATGAAGCTAGTGTAGAAGCAGCAGCTTATTTATTGGACTGAGAGTACAGAACATGAGTGCTCTGAGGGCTATACTGTCTGTCAGTGGGTTGTTTAGTGGACTTCATGATGCTGGTTTCAATTTTTAAAGCTCTAAATGGTTTGGAACTAATTCAACTGAGAGACTGCCTCTCTCCCTGTGTTATGCTGCCGTAGCTGTCATCAGCTTTTCTCCCAAGTATTTGGGGATAAGTTGTCCTGGGGAATTGCAGGTTATTATTTATTATTTTTATTATGTGTCTGTTGTGAGGCAGTTAATTACTGAGGTAGAGGAGCAGTTTCATTGCAGGTATGTTGCTGTATGATTTTTTGTGGGTTTGCCTTTTCTATACTACCTTTATGTTTACTCCATCACTGATCTATTGCTTCCTGCCTCTGTCTTCCAGTCTCCTGATGTACTGGAAACAATGTTTGCTTAACTAATTGTGGGATGCAGCTTCAGTAGGAACACTGGAATTTCTCTTCTGAGTAGCTCTGTTAAATTCAGGTACGATTTGGCCCTTAGAGAAAGTAAAGGGCAATAATAACAGCCTGCATTACATGGGAAGTCTTTTCATTTTGACTTTTGGGGAGGGGGGGGAGAATTGTCAGGAACCAGGACCTGCAGCAGAGCCAATCTGGAAGCAAGACCTGCAGCAGAGCCAATGTCTGGGCAACCTAATGAGCACGGCTGGCCTATAGTAGCCTGCCTGATTGGCTATGCTGTCTGATTGGTGGGAAGAATCAAAAGACTGGTTCTTAACACACCTGCAGCAATAATTCATTGCCTGGCTGACTGGACTGGAGTGGGCTGGCCCAGACTGGACTGGACTAGGGGGGAGGGCTGGCTGGGCTGGAGGGAGTTGGAGGATTTTCTGACCCCAGATGAAGTCACTCTGGAAACTGAAAAAGAGTCTGTTAGAGAGGGAGAATGAATATAAAGTAGGAAAAAAAGACAAGAGTAGAAGCAGATGATAATGATATCAGCAAAAAAGCAAAATTGAAGAAGAAAATAAATCAAAATGTTATAATTGTATGATCCCTAGCCAAAGATATAAGATTAGGTGACGATAACCTTGTGAAAGTAGCTTGCTGGATTAAAAAAAGCATAGGGGATATTGTAAGAGCCAAGAGGCTGTGAGATGGTGATCTTTTAGGGGAATGTAAAAACAAAGAGTGAGCTGATAAACTGCTAAAAACTAAAATGCTAGGGAAAGTCAAAATAAGTTGCCAGCTACCAAAGTATTTGACTGAAATGAAGGGGATAATGTATGGAGTGCCATTACAGCTAACCAATGATGAGATAACCAAAAGCATAAGAGAAGATAAAGTATTCATAAGTAAGTGGCTAATTAGTAAACGAAGAGGAGAAAGCAAGAGATCAATAGTTGTACTGATTATATATAAGGGAGGGACTCTGCCTGAGAAAGTAACACAGGGTTTTAGATATTCAGAACTAAGCCATATATCCCCCCTCCCCTAAGGTGTTATAAGGGCCAGAGGCATGGACATGTAGCAACAATTTGTAAAGGGAAATAAGTGGTATATGTGGGGAAGAGCATTCCTATGAAAATTGAAATGAAAATGAAAATTGACAGAGGTCAAAAGTAGTAACTGCGGTGGTAATCACAGTCCGGCATATAGAGGGTGTATTTTGGCAAGACAAGCTAAAGAGATACAAAAGACAAAACGGGTTAATTAATATATCTTATGAGGAAGCTGTAAGGAGACTCTCAAAGCATCAGGAGGAGAAGGAAGAGACAAGCACACACACATAGTTTTGTTCAATGTCTACATTAATGATCTGGAGGATGGCGTGGACTGCACCCTCAGCAAGTTAGCAGATGACACTAAACTGGGAGGAGTGGTAGATACGCTGGAGGGTAGGGATAGGACACAGAGGGACCTAGACAAATTAGAGGATTGGGCCAAAAGAAACCTGATGAGGTTCAACAAGGACAAGTGCAGAGTCCTGCACTTAGGACGGAAGAATCCCATGCACTGCTACAGATTAGGGACCAAGTGGCTAGGCAGCAGTTCTGCAGAAAAGGACCTAGCGGTTACAGTGGATGAGAAGCTGGATATGCGTGAACAGTGTGCCTTTGTTGTCAAGAAGGCTAATAGCATTTTGGGCTGTATAAGTAGGAGCATTGCCAGCAGATCGAGAGACGTGATCATTCCCTTCTATTTGACATTGGTGAGGCCTCATCTGGAGTATGGTGTCCAGTTTTGGGCCCCACACTACAAGAAGGATATGGAAAAATTGTAAAGAGTCCAGCGGAGGGCAACAAAAATGATTATGGGGCTGGAGCACATGACTTATAAGAAGAGGCTGAGGGAACTGGGATTATTTAGTGTGCAGAAGAGAAAAATGAGGGGGATTTGATAGCTGCTTTCAACTACCTGAAAGAGGGTTCCAAAGAGGATGGATCTAGACTGTTCTTAGTGGTAGCAGATGACAGAACAAGGAGTAATGGTCTCAAGTTGCAGTGGGGGAGGTTTAGGTTGGATATTAGGAAAAACTTTTTCACTAAGAGGTGGTGGACTCTTCTTCCTTAGAGGTTTTAAGATCAGGCTTGACAAAGCCGTGGTTGGGATGATTTAGTTGGGGATTGGTCCTGCTTTGAGCAGGGGGTTGGACTAGATGACCTCCTGAGGTCCCTTCCAACCCTGATATTCTATGAAAAGGGGAACTCCAGACACAGCCTTATTCTAGAAAGAATATGATAAACACTGTGGAAGGAATAGGCGATGATGTGCTAGTAGTGAAAACAAGCTTATTGGATTTCATAGAATCATAGAATATTTCTATGATAGAAATGATAAATTGTGCATCACAAACTGGGGAAAAATCAGAAAAAATGAAAATTATAGCAAGGACAGCAGAAAAATACTTGTATGTTAGCAATCTATCAATGGATTCTATTGATGCAATTTTGAATGAGGTCAATGGTGAAATATGACTGGGGAGGGTGTCTCAATCTTTTGTTGGAATGTGCACAGTCTGATAGCACATGGTCAAGAACTAAAACTAAATATCTTAGAAATGAAAGCTAAACCAGCTCTTATATGTATCCAGAAAATATGGTTGGTTGAAAAGCTTGCTTTTAAAATTCCAGGGTACATTGCCTTTAGGAAGAGGAGGAGGTGACTATACTTTCATAAGGGAAAGATTAAACTACATAGCAGTAGAGAACAAAGAAGTAAGCCAATGCTGTTGTGATCCCAATGGAGAAGAGACATATTTCTTTAAGGCTTTATAATATCTATAACCCATCTGGGAAATTAAAAGTTCAGGATTATAAGAAATAATGAAGAATGCTAAAAGACCATATCTTATGTGCTGTGGCCTAAATAGTCATAATAAATTTTGGGGAAGTAAAACAATTGATAAAAATGGTGCATGCTTAGAAAAGTTCATTGATGAATAATCTAGAGGTTTTAAATGATAGCACCCCACCTAGATTTAATGCAGCAGATGGTAGTTTTTCCTGCTTAGATGTTGGAATTATAATAGCAGATATTGCAAGTAAATGCAACTGGGAAATATATAAGGAAGAAGGAATAGGGAGTGATCATTTCCGTATACTTATTACTTTTTAAGGGCATGGTAAGGGTTAGGGTTAGGTAGTGGAAAATTACCCACCTGGCATTTTAAGAAAGATAACTGAGAGCTTTTTACAAGTAAATTTGCAAATAATCATGCGTGAGTGATGACAGAGAATTTCAATGATAATGCAATAAAGGGATTAAAACAGCAGCTACTGTAGCCATACATAGGATATTGAAGTGACCCAAAACTAAAAACTCACTTACATGGTGGAATGAGGAGTGCAAAATGGCACAAAGAATTATAAATAAAAATCGAAGAAAGAGAGTTGGAGGAAGTAGTATGGGCTGATAAATAGAGATTCCAAGAATCAGAAATATGCAGGCAAATTAGAAGAATGAATGGAATTCAGAGTAGGAATAGTCACATCCCAGGTATTACTGCAACTGACAACATAAAAATTCTGATAATGAGACAATATAAGTATTAGCAGAAAGTTTCTGAGGGGTGAGTAATGATTAAACTGAAAGTGAAGTTTTCCACCAGATTAAAAGACAATTAATTGAAGAGAGTCTTTATCTATTATCTAGTTGAGGGAACACGTTAAGATACTATTTTGAATGAATGGTTTTATATGTTGGAACTTGAGAAAGCTATTGAAATCAGCAAGAATACATCCCCAGGTAAAGATAATATATGTAACATGTTTAAAAATCTCTCTGAAAGCAGTCTGAGGGTTTTCTTGGAATTATATAACACTATATGGGGAAAAGGAGTAATACCGGTAGGGTTGAAATATGCAGTAGTAATTCCAATACAAAAACCAGGCAAACTATCCTAAAAGTGAATGCCGATATGCCAATTGCCCTTACATCCTGTATGGGTAAAATTATAGAGAGAATGGTGAAGAAAAGATTGGTTTTCTATTTGGAAAACAATGACATTATAGAAAAGGCACGGAGTGGTTTTAGGAGAGGAAGATATACCATTGATCACATTGTTTAATTAGAAACTGAAATACAAAAAAGAATGAAGCACAAGAGTTTGATGATAGCGTTCTTTCTAGACACTAAAAAGACACATGATATACTATGAATGGAATGCTTGTTGTACAAAATAGATGCAGTAGGGATAAAAGGAAGAATGTAGAAGATGGACTAGAGAATTTTTGAGTAAAAGGACCAGCCAAGTCAGAGTTGGGAAAGTTATGTTGAATATATAAAATATAAAAAAATGATAACACTTCCCTGTGCTGTATCACCTTATTTCATATTATGATAAATGATTCCCAAAACAAATAAGCGCAACTCTATTCACAGATAGTTGCAGGAATATTGTGAGGGCAGAAGAGAGAATCAACAAAGTATTATGAGAGACCTCTGACTGGGGAAGTGCATGGGGTTTCAAGTTCTCCATTGCTAAAACCACAGGTTTGATCTTTACAAAAATGAAAGTTACAAAGGAATGTAAATTATATCTGGGTGGAGAACAAATAGATACAGTTAAAAGGTTCAAATTCTTAGGGGTAATATTTGATATTAAATTACTTTGGAAAGATCATATAAACTATGTTAAAGATAAATTTACTGCGATTAATTGTGGGGCAGGTAAGAAAACATTGCTAATGGCATACAGAGTCTTAATCAGACCACTGATTGACTATGGCCACCAAGCTTTTGATCAACATCAAAATCAGAACGTAAACGTCTAGACTTTATTCAAGCCGAGGCACTACAAATTGCGTGTGGTGCATTACAACACCTCTATGCATGCTACAGATAGCTTCCAGTAAAAATGCCAGGTACACTAATGAAACTACGGGACCTAACTTTCTGGGCCAAACAAATACATGAGGATTGTTGGGAATTTGACAGGTGAAATATAGCACATAATGTTAGAACTCCACATGCCATTTGAGTTAAAGTATGGATTCAGGAGTTGAAACAGGAAGAGTAGGGATGGTATATTGCATACCAAATTTGGGAATTAATACATCTAAAAGAATATAGCTGTCATGATAGCTGAACTAGTAGCAATAATGCTAGTATTAAATTGGATCTGGGATGTATGCCCAGCAGCAGTGGTCATTTTTTTTTATTCAATCTCAAGCCTTATAAAAAAGGGTGTTTCTGTGTGTAGAAGTGATTTAATCAACAAAATTATATTTCTAAATAACATGGATAGTACAGATGGGGATACACGCAGTATTAATTTGGATGTCAGTGTGTATTGGGATAACAGGGAATGAAATGGTGGACAAAACAGCTAAAAATGCTGCAAGAAATGGAGGATTGACATAGAAATACCCTTTAACAAACAGGAATTCAAAAGCCTAGTATAGAAAAATTTAAAAGGGGAATGGCAAAACCCCCCCCTGGATTATTGAAAAAAAGACAAAGAAGATTTTTCTGAATTGTGCCCTACAGTTGAGGATAATTACATAGTTCAGGGCATGGATAGGACTAATGAAGTGCTTTTTTAGAGTACTAACTGGCCATTATGGCTTCAACAAAAATCTTTTTTTGAATAAATAGATACCAAGATGGCCTATGTGTGCTCTGTAAGGTGGAAGAAATAATTGATCACCCTTTATGGGTATGTAAGGGCTGTGATAAAGAAAGGGAAAAGCTTTCTGAGGAATTCAAATGTTCTGAGATAAAAAAAATACATTCTGTTATTTAGTGAAAACATTGTAATGAGGAAATGGAGTATAATTAAAAAGGCATCGTTACATTACCTGAAAGACACAGGGCAGAGCGAGAGAATATGAACCACTAAGTATTGAGTAAATATAGCTGATGTTGGCTATAATCTATTCAGTCAAGAGTGCTTGGCCATTAAGAGAGAGAGAGAGAGAGAAAAGTATGAAGTGGCTGCTTAAAGCTGTTGCCAACTGCTGTGTTAGTTCTGGGGCCTGTTTGTTCCTAGTCCTTCTCCTGCCTTGTCCCAGTCCTGCTCCTTCCCTGGACCTAGTCTTGCCCCTGCCTTGCCTCAATCTAGCTAACCAGACTCTGACCCTCGGCTCCAATTCTGACTTTGGCTCTGACCTTTGGCTCTGGTATCTCACTCTGGGCTCCTCTTCCTGGCTACCAACTCCTGCTCTAATCACTGTGCATGACCACCATGTCCCAGCCTCTAACAGGAATGAGGCTGGAGGCAGAACAAAAGTGGAAATATTATTTCTTATTTGGATTGCAGCAGTGCCTAGGAACCTCAATCAGGAATCAGGACCCCATTGTTTTAGGTGCTGTACAAACACAAAACAAAATTGTGGTCCCTGTTCCAGAAAGGTTTCAATGCTAGTGTAAGAAAACAGGGAAAAGAGAGAGAACACATGAAAACAATTATTCAAAATTGGTCAGTGCAATAGGATGTGGTCTCAGCACACCAGCTGCCTCACCCTTGGCAAATTTCTTGTAGGTATCATAGGAAAAAGGAATGTCAAGGAAGGATTTGAAGGAGGAAAATGAGGACGTTTTGTGGATGGGGAGCTCCTGCCATGTGTGAGGTGTAGTTTAGGAGAAAACACAAAGGTGCTTGTTAAAATATGTACAGGTGGGTGATGGAGGCTAATGTCACTGGCAGAGTGGAAGTTGGAGTAGACATCTCCATAGGATATGAGAGATGATGGGTAGGGTGGAGCTAAGTTGTGAAGGGTATTGAAAGCAAAGACAAGTAGTTTGTATTTGATACAGTGAAGAAAAGGGGGTCAGGGGAAGGGTGCAAAGAAAGGGGTGACATGGTTAAAGAAATGGGCTAGAAAAGTGATCCTTGCAGAGCATTTTCAGATAAAAGCAAAAGAAAGGGAAGCAAAGAAGAAGAATGGGAAAGATGGGGTAATTTAAAGGGGAGAAAGAAGAAAAATAGGTAACAGGAGGAAAAAAGGAAAATTAAGATGTCTAGGGAAGAGAAAAGTGGACAGATAAGGAGGGAAATAATAGTAGAGAGAGAAAATAGGACATTTAGGGCATGTCAATTCTGACATAATCAATTAACTGAACTATCCCCCAAAAACTTTGAGGATAGTGGGTGAAATTCATTTCAGTCCTTTCTTCTATTTAGTTGTTATCAATATAAGCTTTGCTGTGCAGGCAGTTTCATGAACAGTAGTCTTGGACAAAGACTTAAGACATATTTGCCAATTTTAGCTGCAATAGAGGATTTCACTGAATGTCAAAATTGACCTGCACTAGATAAGTCAATTTTTTACTTTAATAGAATAGATTTCCCACTAATAAGGAAAATAATATAGTTAAGGTGGGATTTTATAAAGGTCTATTTAAGATAAAGCATAGCAACGTTCTTAAAGTCAATTGAAGTAAAGTTTGATAGCAACTCAATAAAGTGTTTAAACTCACTAAAATATAGATATAATGGGGCCTAAAAGTGAAGCAGATTTCTTCAGATTTGAGAAACAAAAGACATCAAGAAACAGTACAGAAATCTGCCAAGAAGGTGGCTCAATGCTGTCCCTTAGCAAGTGCACTGACCCACCATATATAAATTGAAGCAGATTAAATTGACAGCACTATTGCATAGGGTATGGATCTAAGAATACAGAAACTAGCGGTTCTGTTGTGTTTTTCCTTAAAAAGAAGTCTAATTTCTCAAATATTGAGTCATGAGGGCAAAATGTGCAGATTTACTCTGTGTAGACTTCCTAGTTTATCATAATTTTAGTTCTTTTCAGGGATCCGAGAGCCCTTACTTTGCAGGTTAATGTTAGGTGCACCCTAATCTCTAAACCGCTTAACTAGTTTCCCTGCAGTGTCCAGTCCTTAGCCACTGAACACTCACAGAAATTACCAGGCAAACTGTCCCTACAAGAACAGTGCACCAAGTATCTAGCAGCTGCAAAACATCACAGAACTTTTTTCACTGTAAATATATCTCAATCATAAGTTTATTATCACAGGTCTAGATTTGAGAGATGACGAGTAAGGATAACAAATGGAAACAGAAATGGTTACCTAGTAAAGAATAACATACACCGGACCCTTGCTAGAACGTGGGGTTTTGGATCCATGCATGGTCCTGCGTTAACGCGGGGACTGTATTATAGCGGGGACCGCGTTACCATGGATTCCAATGAAGGTAATGAAATTTGGGATCCATGCGCGGTCCCGTACTATAAGCAAATTTGCACTATATAGACGTGTTCTAGCGAGGGTCCGCTGTACTTCCTAGAGTCTAAACTTAACTTTAACAGGGTAAAATCCTTGTCTATAGTAGTTCATCACAATCTCCCCACATCTCCAGTCAGCATGGCTGGGATCCCCCTTTCATGAATGCAAAAAACACTGTCCCTTTTGCTCCTTTAGTGAAGGATGAAGAGGTGACTTGTTGCCTTCTTGTATCCCCCAAAGTCATTTTCTTTGTATACAGCCCGGCTAACCCTCAGGGCTCCCTGCTTCCCCTATTCTCCTTTTCTGTTGACTCCATGTATAAATGGGGATTCCATTGTGTTGGCTTACATCTTGATTTACATGATGGACCGAGACCAGTGAATATACATCCCTTTGTCTGGCAACACCTGTTTGTCAACTCTGCTGGAAACATAGTCTCTAAAATCTATTTTTAGTACATCCACACAACTCCTTAAATATCATCTGTACATATGTCTTGCAATGATTGAGAGTCCAATGATATAAGCTTTTATTAGAGACCATGCATGACATCATTTATGGATAAATACTATGAAAATGGGGTGCTAAGTGTAGTGAGTTTGTCAGGGCTGTCAGGTGTTCCTGGTACAGAGTAGTGAACTTTTTGCCAGCTAGCACCAATGGACCTTGGTGTCACACCTTCCCCATGACTCTGACAGTAGGATTAGCCACTGGCTACTCTGCAGGCATCAGTTTAAGGTTCCTCTGTCTGGACAGGGAATCAGCTATTATTCTGAACGGCGTACATTCTTTCAGTCAGTAAACAATTCCAATGATCATATCAAAATACAGTTTCATGAGAATGTCATAGGTTAGTTCCCTATGCTCATGCCCCCCACCCCTCAGGGGAGAGGTGAGATGTGTTTCCTTCTCCCATCTTCCTCAGGTTTAATTACATCTCAGATGGCCACTCTAAAACCATAGATTAAGGTGCATCTTTTCCCTTCCTTAATATTTACGCTTTCCCCAGCGGTTGCTTCAGACCCATCTGGTTTTTTCCACCCTTTACCGGGGACTCACAGTCCTGGGCACCCTAAGAAAGCATCATAGTGGTGTAGTCATAATAGGGTTTAAAGATAGTTTTCTGGTTAGCTAAGGATCACACTCTAAGCACAAGCAAATCTTCCTTTTGCTGGAGGCAGGCGGATAACAAGGTGATGCACAATACTGGGCAACCTGTGAGAACATCACAGCCCCATTCTTGGTTGGCCTGTAAGCACTATCATAATAAACATGATTAATAATTGTAACAACCTTTGGTTGTTGTTGCACATTCCTAATATGCCTTAAAAATATGCTTTGTGAGCTGTCTAATATTCTAGCTATGCTGTAAAAATGCCATAACGAACAGTAACAGAAGTATTATTATTTATATTAGAATAACACCTACGGGCCACAACTGAGATCAAAGCTCCATTGTGTTAGGCACTAAACATAGTAGTATACATAGTATAAGAGAGGAGGTATTATTATTACCATTTCACAGAGTGGGATCTGGAGCCACAGTGAGATTAAGTGAGTTGCCCAAAGTCACATAGGAAGTCTGTGGCTGAGTAAAGAAGTGAACCCAGTTTTCTCAAGTCCCAATCCAGTGCCTTAACCAAGATTTTCCATCTTCTCTATAAGTCTTGGAGACACATTGTGTACTGTTATGATAAATGGATTCCTGCCCCCCAGGAGTATGTTGGTTACATAATGGAAAAAGTTAGGAAAATTAATGATGGTAGCACAGCAGATAACCCAGAAATAAAAGCTTTGAATAGGTTAACTATTGAAATAAATGTTCATTATGAAACAGAAAATGTCACAAAGAACATAAGCACTTATAAAGAAATATTTACCTTTCTATACAGTGATAATTTTTAGCAATTCCTTAATATATCTTGTGAGCATTTTGAGATGAACGATGTTATTGAAGTTCAGAGCATTATTATTATTTCTAACTTATTGATAACAATCATAAATAATTTCAGATAATCACCAAATTGAGTATTTCAGGCTTGGCCTATACTGGGGGGGATCGATCTAAGTTACGCAACTTCAGCTATGTGAATAACGTACTTAGATCTACTCACCTCAGTGTCACTGCAGTGAGTCGACTGCTCCCCCATCGGCTCTGCCTGCGCCTCTTGTGGCAGTGGAGTACAGGAGTCGACTCCTTTCATGGGAGATCTGCAGAGGTTTGGAACACATGGACCTAGTTGTGTAGATTTCATGACATTTAACATTTAGTGTGAGAGAAGATTCTGTAACCTTGTGTTTTCACTTCCTCTACTTGTTAGATCCAAATTTGATTATTAGGTTTTGTTTTACTTAAAACATCTGCATATTCATATTCAGCTCTTTAATCGTTAATTATTTTTAAAAATCAAAGGGCAAGTATAGAGCTATTTAATATACTAGAACACTGATTCCATGCATTAATTTCTTCTGTTTGAATGCACTGGCCATCTGCTGTCTGGTTCTAAGTGTTCCTGTAGGGGATTCAAATATAGGACAAAACCACAGTGCATTTTCAGGTCTATAACACCGGCAGTGTCAGCCATGGTTATGAGTGATTGTGAGGGCAACAGGTCACAAGGGAGGAGAGAAGAACTAGAACATGAATAATCCCTCTATGGTAGAGGAATGATCATATATGTCCAGTACAGTGGTCTAATAGAGTGTTCTTCTGGGGTTATTTTTTTTCATACAGTGCAAGTTATACTTCTGTGTTACTCTGTATTTGCTGAATAGGAGGTAGGTCAGTTTTCATGGCTCTGTGGGGCAAAGAATAGTCTTGTGGCTAATGTACAGAAATAGGGGTCAGAAAATCTGAGTTCTGTTCCTGGCTATGGACAAAGCTGCAGTGAGTTATCATAGTGCCTGAACAGAAGAGCTCTGCATTCTGAGAGAGCATGAGTGGATAGAGATGCCGCCAATAATTGCTCTCTGTTTTAGGAACGCATCCTTGGAGAGTGGAAAGGAAGAGATACAGACAATAGGTGCTCAGGAGATGCAGTCCCACAGGCATGGTGCTTGCCTATATCTCTTCCTTTCTACTGTAGAAACAAGAGTCCCTATCCCCATCAACACAAAAGGACTATTTAACACAATATATACTATAGGGCCTCCTACCTAGAGGCACATGGGGGGTCCTAAGGATTTTTCAGAGTCCTTCAAGTAGGAGGTGCTTGTCAGCAGCCTGAGAACTGAGACACTAACATAAACATTCATCTCTACAGGGAAGAGGTCAGATCATTAGGTAAATTTCTCTGTGTACTTTTGTGTTTAGCTTGTTATACAAATAATTGCTATTAACTATTAGCTGTATTCTTTCTAGTGAAAATCTAGTTTGGTAGTTGAATATTTTGGAGCTTGGAGTCTCTGCTAACTTGTATTAGAGCATCTATTAACTTGCAAGGCTTTCAAGTCTGATGTCTGAGTACTTTAATTGTCACTGTAATTGATTTTACCTTTGACTTGGCATGGTGATTGCTTTGTAATTTGCTGATAATTAATGGCTGTCCTCTGGTTATCTCTGCTTCACTAGACCTGAGGCAGAGATCAAGCACCTGGTTTTTCTTGTCTCTGACTTCTCCTATAAGCCTTCAAAAACTATTTAGATCAAATTTATCAAAGGGGTGGGAGGAAGAAAGACACTGCACATTCAACACATCTTTAACTCTTGAACTTGCAGAAGGACAGGGCTGGCCCTAGGATCTGCAAAGCCCTTTGTGAAGTCATATGTGTGGGGCCTCAGGCAGATTTCTGGACCCTGCTCTTCTAGAGAAGAGTTTTACTGCTGGCTGGGTAAATAAGCATCACATTTATACTTTCTCAGTGGGGACTCACATTTCCCACATTACTTTTCTCGTTCCTTCACTGCCCTCAGAACTGCTTGTGTGGTATCTCCCCATGACTCCAGAAGGCCCTGGTGGATAGCCTAGCAGATTTAGGCTATGTCTACACTACAGCTTATGTGAACTTATGTTGCTCAGGGGTGTGAATGAACCACCCCCAGAATGACATAAGTTACCCTGACATAAGCACGGGTGTAGACAGTGCTATGTCTGCAGGCAAGCTTCTACCGCCGGCATAGCTTCTGCTGCTCACGGTGGTGGTTTTATTATGCTGATGGGAGAGCTCTCTCCCATCAGCATAGAGTGACTTCATCAGTTGTGCTGCAGCAGTGTAGCTGCCTCGATGCAGCAGTGCTGCTGCAGTGCTATATGTGTAGACATGCCCCCCAGTCTGGGCTCTAACTCTCTGAGCAGGAATCACTCCTCCCAGTGATAAGTGGTTTGTCCCCAGGCAGAAGGAGTAGGGTGTCTTTCACAGGTAGAAACTTTCTGTAGTACACTCAGACTGGGGGAAGCACTTACAAACAGAGCTCTGCTACCTGTCCTGAGTGAGCCAAACTGGAATCATGCTAGGTGAGGGGGCACAGCTGTGCCTGTCTGTCTGAGGGAATGGGGACAAGAGAAAATCATAACAGTTTTGAACCAACCAGGTGACAAAGACTGGTTCCATCTCTACCTCTTATCTGACCCAAGAGATGATCTTCTAGAGTGCATGGCCTTCCAAGTGTGTGGCCCTTTTTAGCTACACACTCTACACTTGCATAAGTCCTGGGTCAAAGTTAAGGAACATTGACTAATTTCTTCTTATGTATAGAAAGGTGCAATCAAATTCTTAGAATATAAGGACCTTAATTAAGGCTATGATCATGTTGAGGCACAGAGGTCTATTCAGAAATTTACTTTCAGAAATGAGAAGAGTTATGCAGTTGGCAAAAGATTTTGAGTGGGTGATCACTGTGACGGAGTGACTGACTTCATCTCACTTCCATCTCACAAGCCTTTTTTCTTCTATCATATACTCATTAGAACTGGTGTCTCATGGTCTAAGATGAAGTCTTTGTATGTCTTCATCACCATTATGAATATTTATTAGTTTATAGTATTATAATATAGATGCACTTCAAAGGAAAAGACCTGAGTTTACATATGAATAACAACTTAGGCAAATGCATCTCTTGTAGATTCTGGTTCCCACAGTCCAAGATTCTCAATGAGACAGTCTATTTCCAAGTGGCCCGGAAAGCAAGGGCTTTTTTGGGTCAGAGGTAGGAGCCCTCATTTTTCCTGCTCCAGAGAACTATAAATACCCCAAGGGAGGAGCTAGCACTTCCCATGCTTCCGCAAGAAACTTACATATGTCACCAGATGCCACAATTTCAGATTTTCTTCCTTCCTCACTGTAATTCATTCTTGGGGTAGGGGCAGAAGTGGTCTATGGCGTCTTACTCTTTGTCCTATTTCATTTCTGCAATTTCAAGTCAGGTAGAATGGGCAGTAGAGGTGCCTGTGGCTGCAGTTGTCAAGAAGTAAATGACCTGGGAGAGACCCTATCCACTACAGAGTGGAATACTGGAATAGTTACCTAAAACTGGACTGGCTTAATCTAAATCAGAGCACTTGCCAGTTTTATTAAAATAAAAATGACAAGATACTGTTGAAATGTTCATACAATAGTATGTGCAGTAGATTTTCTTCCTGTCTTTCTTTGGGCAGAACGGACTGGATGCCTAATAGTAACTTAAACAGTAAGTGAGAATGGCTTCCAGCGTTCCACCACATTTAATATGAAGTTGGATTTTGCACTTTGCAACTTGGCTTGTATGCCGTTCTCTCTCCCTCTCTCTCTGTCTCTTGGTCTCTCAAGTATAGAGAGGCATAGGCAAGCATAGTGCAGGTAGGTGCCTTTGGATTTATTTGGAATCAATCCCGAATGTTTTTTGTCAGCTTGGCATAGTGAGGCCTTGAAAATAAAATCCCATCAGAGGGTCAGACATTGAAAAAACAAAAAATCACCAGGAAAAATATTATTATTCAGTTAAAGCCTTTGATCTGATTTATTCTAAATATGACCCCCACATTAGGTCTTAGGCACCGACTAAACACAAATAAGAACACAGATGGGTTTTTATTCCTAAACTATTTGGGGGGAGGGAGGAGGGGAGAGGAGGAGAAACAATTCTGTAGCACAAATATTTACCAAGTACAGCCATCATTTACAACCCCCTCCCCCCAATAGATAACAGAACTTTAAATATGTACTTCCACAATAATGTTTTGGTGTGGATTTTCCCTAGCAGCCTCTACTTAAAGCAAAATTCTAAATTGAAGAAATTTTGGCAAAAGTAACCTATTCTTTCTGTGATGGTTTAGAAGCATAGTCTGAACCACACAATTTATCTACCATGTGCAGAAGGTGGTGTGAAAGCCACCATCTTGATCAACACAAGGCACTAGAGTGACCAGACAGCAAATGTGAAAAATCGGAACAGGGGGGTGGGGGCGGGGGGTGATAGGAGCCTATATAAGAAAAAGACCCAAAAATCGGGACTGTCCCTACAAAATCGGGACATCTGGTCACCCTACAAGGCACTGAACTGAGGACCTCCAGAGGTAAAGGGATGAGCTGCTACAGCTTGACTGAAACAGCTAAGACTCTGTAGGTGGGGCTGTTATAGACTCATACTCTGTGGATTGGGCTCAGTGGGAGGAGCTGGGACATACTCAACAGTGCATTACAAAGGCACTAAAGCAGTTGCCTCATCCTCCTGTGGGCATGGTTGTGCATATGTTTGAACTGATCATCAACCTGAAGTGTAAGCTGAGGATGTTGACTGCAACTTCTTTTTAAGTAGGCATATTTGACTTAGTAGATCACCAAGGGATTGATTCATTCAATGGGGTTACTCATAGAGTAAGACACCACTCTGTGTAGGGAAGATTGGCAGAACTGGGCCTTAAACCAGATTTAGAACTTCTCTTAGAATTGTTTGAGGTAGTCAAAAAATAGTGGAAAAAAGAGAACTAATAGACATATAATCAATCTAATTTTCAGTTCCTTTGCACTTTCATATCTAAGAACTTTAAAAAGTCTTTGAGGAAGTCCCTCACGGGAGGTTTTTAGAGTAATTAAATTCTAGTAGGGTAGGAGGAAAAGTTCTGTTGTGAATTAGAAATGGGTTAAGAGAGCCAAGGTAAAGAAAAGGGAAGTAATTTACCTTATGGTAAATGGAGTCCTTCAATATGTGTGGTCCCTATCTGGATTTCATGCATGTGCCTCATGTACATGAGTCCAATGAATTCTTGCAAGCAGTGTCTATTGATACATGCTTATGCCTCTGCTTTCCTTGTGCTCTGTACTGAGGTTATAAGAGGTGAAGTGGACTGATTGCCTCTCCAGTTTCTTCTTTACCATGAATACAGTCATGATTCAAAGCAGAGGGGAAGGAGAGTGGATAGTGGAATACACATAGGGAGCACACACCTCAAAGAAGTCCAGTTACAACAAGGTAAGTAACTTTCCTTTTCTTCTTCAAGTGCTGGTCCCTATGTGTATTCCACAGTGAGTGCCTGACAAGTGGTACTGAGAGAGGAGGAGGATATGAGGAAGCAGGTATGATAACTGCTTATTGGAACCATTGCCCCAAAGCGTGTGCCAGTAGAGGAGTTCTCATGAATGGAACTCCATCTAGCTGCCCTGCAAATGTCAAACAAGGGTACCTTTTCAAGTGATGCCACTGTAGCCCTTTGTGCCCTTGTAGAGAGAACCCTTACCCTGTGCAGGGGAGGGACCTTTGCCAACTGGTAGGGTAGGATACAGCAGAGATCCACTGAGAAGACACATCAGAACAAATCTAAGGTCAAGTTATTGCAATGAACAGTCTAGGTGACTTTCTGATCTATTTCATTCTCTGCAGGTAGAATGATAATGCTCATTGCAGGTCATCTGTCCATTGGAACATTATCCCACTCCCTGACTGAGTCTAAGGTTGCTCCTATAAATTCTGTATTCTGCAGGATAGACTTTTTCAAATTCACAAAGACGCTTTGGGATGATGGAAGCTGAAGCAGCAAAGAGGTTGATGCAAGGGCTTCTAGATGTGTCCTGCCAATGAGAAGCCAGTCATCTAAATACAGGAAGATAATGTAGCTGCTTCATCTGAACTATGCTGCTATTACTAGAAACACTTGTGAGAAGATCTTGGGTGGGGTAGCTAGACCAAATGGAAGCACCCTTTGATAGTGGTCAAGATCCACCATAAACCTGAGGAATATTTTGTGGAAGGAGTGAATGTCCACATGAAAGTATGCATCATTCATATCAAGAGCTGTGAACCATGTGTTCTTTTCCATGGAAGGTATTATCAAAACCAATGTAACCATATGGAATTTGTGAATAAAAACACCAAGTTGACACAGATCAAGAATGGGTCTCCACCCTCCCTTCTTTTTTGGAACTAGGAAATACTTAAAATTTAACCTGATTGGTATTCTTTGTATTCACAGTTCTCGGTCTTTCGACCTGGGTAGTATTGCTGGTGATGATAATATTGGTGTGGAGTCTGATACTAATGGAGCTCTGCTCTTGTTAGCCTTTTTATCATGGCCTAGGGACTTAGGACAATCCGTCTTTGGGAGCTGACATAGAATGCATTTACAACAGGAGATCCCCCTCTATGTCCACTCTAAAGAGGACGGATCCAACCCTGTCCAAGTCAGACAGGCAAAGGCAGGGTTGGATCCGTCCTCTTTAGAGTGGACATAGAGGGGGATCTCCTGTTGTAAGTGCATTCTATGTCTGGGATCATGAACTTTTCCAATAAGAAATAAAATTTAGGTGCCTGACACCTAACTCATACATATGGCCTGATTTTTGTAGACATTGGGCATTCTTAGCTCCCAGCTCAGCGCTAATCAAATATAAACTGGAGCAATTCATGGTAGTAATTGTCAGCAAAGGGCTTGAAATGTGCTTTTATTGCCTGCTTGTGCTACAAATGTTGGCAAAATTACCCAGGGTAAGAATAGATACATTGGGCCTGATTTTCTTCTTGCTTACAATACTGTAAATCAGAAATAGCTCCGTTAAAGTCAATTGACTGGTGTAAAACCCCGGGTTTATACTGTTGTAAAACCTCAGAGTGGAGAATCAGGACATTCAGTGAGTAAATTAAATTTTTTGAAAATTAATTCTACTAATCAAGTTTCTCCTTGTGAAATAAGAAAATTCTAGCACATATTAAAAACCATACTTTTTTGCTTGTATATTATCTACCCTGAGATCATTAGTACCTCAGAATATCAACATACATGGTAAATTTCAAGATTCTATTGGAAACCTAGGGGACATTTACTTTTGAAATGACAATCTTAAATTCTTAATAGATTAGCAGGAGTTCAAGGCTGACTGATCATCCTTCAGGATGCTAAATTCTGTATATGATGCTGGTTTGTATTTCTTTTTAAATAATCAAAACAAATTTTTGAAACTAAACTAAAAAATGAAACTTTCTAATACCATGATTTGGAGAGGTCAAAAGCCTTCGCTGGGAGAGGCAAGAGAAATGTTTAATAAAAAATATTTTATTTCTCTGCCCAGCACACCCAACTTCATCTGCTATATCTTTAAGGGTAGAATTAGGTGAGGCTGCAATAAAGTCCAAGATTAAACTTTAACAAAATGATTTATTGGGCAAAAAGAGTCCAGGTGGATTAAATCTCTCAGTTAAATGCCTCCATAAAACTGTGCAATCTTTTTTGAATGTGGACTTGTATAGCTGGTTTCCAAATACCAGGAGTCTGCTTTTTAAAAATAGCTTGAGACATTTATGGTTTCAGCAGAATCAGACTCCTTTAGAAGCTGTTACATTTCTTTGTACTCCATGTCTCCCATAGATAAGCTTATAAAATGAGCATGCAGCTATTCACTGTGATAAGAGCTTTTCTTCATTTTATCACCTGAAAGCATCTTTAGGCCCAGAAATGTACTTGTTAAATTAGGATACCTACATTTTTAGATTGACCAACCCCAAGGCTTCGGCTCCAGAAAATAGCTATTCAAGAATCAAATAAAAGATCAAAAACCTTCAGCAGTGGATCTCACATGTGTATGTGAAATAAATGTAAAAGTAAAAAAAGAGAATATTTATGTTGTAATTACTACTTTTTTAGAAAACTTTCAAAGACAAGTGACTAATCCCAAAATGGTGACTTTATCTTAACATGGATAATTATTGTATTAGTCAACCCAAATTCTACTCAAGACCTAGCCCTAACTCTCCTTATTTAACATCCTGAAATGATTTTTCTTAAAGTTAAGGTTTAGTCAAATAGTAAATGCAAGTAGCTTTTACTGTTTTAAAATTGAAATTTACCCTATTTTTAATTTTATATTGTGTTTTAATATTTAATAATAATGTTTGGGTTTGACTTGGAGAATCACAAAGGCCCCAGTTCTATTGTTCCTCCCATGCACTCACAAGGGGGTACTCTCATAGAAGAACTTGCTGAACTGGAGCCGAAAAAAAAAAAAAGTTTTACTACTCTCCCTACATTACTGTCTTCCCCAACCCTCCAAGAATTATTGCAGACTGTAGGGTAAGTTTACTAATGATATGATTCTGGATGCACTGTGAGAAGCGGGACATACCAATACAGGGAAGAGCTGGATAAGTCTGAAGAAAATTGGTTCAGTCATAGTAAGAAATGAAATGAATGGAGATATTGTATCTCCTAGAACTGAAAGGGACCTTGAAAGGTCATCAAGTCCAGCCCCCTGCCTTCACTAGCAGGACCAAGTACTTATTTTGCCCCAGACCCCTAAGTGGCCCCCTCAAGGGGGGAACTCACAACCCTGGGTTTAGCAGGCCAATGCTCAAACCACTGAGCTATCCCTCCTCCCTGTATTTTCCAGTGTATCTGAGAAACAATTTTTTAACACCCAGCCAACCATAACTCATGTCCACTTTGATTATACTAGATGCACAGTGTCAGCCTGCACATTTTGGGGAGGGTTAGTAAGATGATTCTAACTAAAACTGCTGCCCAGCAACTGGTACTAGGAAGGAGCAATTGTCCAGGTAAGCTGGAGGCTCCACAAGCTTTTGTGGATGCTGGTGAATTGTAACAGTTTTCAAACACGTAACCCTGTGGAAACTAAGATGGAAAGGTTAAATGATTTGAGCGTAGTCCCTTTTCTGATAGTGGCTCAAGCCTCCTCCCGGGGGTTTGTGACTTGGAATGGTTTCGCTCCTCCCCTCACATGGCTTGGAGCCTGGGTTCTTTTTTGTGACACTTGGTGCCTCCACTCCTCACTGTGCTCAAGGTACAAAGGGTGCTGCCCCTTGGGAAAGTGAATGATGCTACCACTGCTGGCAGGAGTATAAAACCCAGTGCACAAGAAAAAAAGTACATCAACACAAACCCCATCAAAGAAATGACACACCCCAATATAACAAAGTGGGACTTTATTGGGAGCAGGAAAATAGGATCCAGAGAAGGAAAGGGTGATTAACTAATAAGTACTAAAAATTAACAAATCAAATTTCCTTCCTCACAACATTCATTCTCCCAACCTCCAGCTCCCTCCCTGGCACCTTCCCAGGCCAACGGTGCACAGAGGATGAGTCTAGAAATGCATGCTGCAGCACTGTGAATGCTGGCTGGCTTAAACAATAGCAACAACAGGTCCCCTGACAACATCTTCCCCCTTGTGTGGTGGAAGGTCTTCTCCTGTCTAGCTAGTTCAGAGTCCCGTGGAAGTCTAGGCTGGCTCTCAGTAGATGGTGCTACATCTGATCTCTGCCACTCTGAATGCTGATCGCTGCAGGCTTGGAACTGCCTGACCCATGCACTAGATTCCACAGCAATGCAAAGACTCCTTATGTGGGGAGGAAGAGTTCATCAGAGACACCCTGAACTGTTCTACTTCCTTCCCAGTGAGTCCCAACTCAAAGCTCAAAACTGAAACTAGTCTCTTAGTCAGGCTGGCCCATCCCACTGAGGAACTCAGCACCCCTAGCTCATGACCGGTTCAGCAAACTGCTTGTCCATGCAGAAGCCTCCCTATTGGGCTCAGCAGGAGTTTCTAGTCCATTCTGCCACCACCCATGACTCCAAGCATGCAGGTAAAATTGTATCAGAGGGCTTTGGTAGCCATTATTAGTGTAGTCCAAAGGGTAGGACTTCCTAAAGTCAAGAGTTCCAGGACCTGAACAGAAAGAGTTAATATCAGAGCTCATATCACAGTGGATTGGTCCCTTGATCTAAGTCCCATTTAATTAACTCAAGGAGGAGAAAGATTAATTGGTATAGAGGACCAGAGAATTCATTCCAGGCATAGGGGAGAAAATCGTGGTGATGGGAGGAAGATCCAAAGACAGTGTAAAGGGAAACAAAATTGAAAGTATGCACGGCCCAACTGGGATAACATTGGGGTATTGGAAGGCGATGAGAGCCAAGATTTGTGTTAATATTTATTATTTATATAGCACCAACAAAGTGCTTGGTGCTTTTGTAGGCTAGGGCAGAGCTGTAAAGCTTTGATAATAAAAACTGGCATCTGAATTTGGTGCAGAAGGAGATATGAAGCCAGACCACATGAGATTTAAATGAAAGAGCTAGTTCAGAGCCAGGCAGAGAGATTTCCAGAGCTGGTGTTGGGATTATTAGAATAGACTGATTCTTGTGTAGCTTCTGTTTAAATCATTCAGCCCAGTTGCATACTTTGTGTTACTCTGGCAGAGCAAAAGGGACTTAAAAATGCCCTGTGTGGGCACCTGAAAATTCTTCCAGTGTTAGGGAATTCCTGAGTTGTGTAATGCCAGTGTAATTAGATTGACCCACCCTGTCCTGACCCTGCATGGTATGGGGTGGGGGTTGGAGGGAGGAGAGAGATGCCAGGGCATAAAAGAGTTTGGAGTTTGTGCTGCACTCTAGCAATCCTCACTGGTATAAAGACTGGTATACAAGATGAACCTCTACTGCTCTAAATGTCAGGTGCGGATATCAGTAATCTGCCTGGGGAGGCTGGTCCATAGGGACCTGCAGAATGAGGCTGTGACACTGAGCCAGTGAGGGTTAAACAACCAGCAGGCTAAGTGACCCAAAATCAACCTTTAAGGACATATTAGAAAAGTATTGAAATGATAATCAGGGCCATTCCTTGTAGATAGTTATCAAAGCCATGTTAAATGGATGAGAGTTCTGTACTGTTAAAGAATTAGACATAAATACTAATTGTGTTTGTCTGTGTTTACCTATATTTTGTTAGAAGATTAACAATGTGAGCTAATTAGTAGATGCTAAACTTTCTGCCTGCAATGTTTCATTACTACATTCTACAGCTGTTGATTAATCGCAGTTAACTCACGTGATTAACTCAAAAAATTAATTACGATTTAAAAAAATTAATCACAGTTAATCACACTTTTAATCACACTGTTAAACAATAGAATACCAATTGAAATGTATTAAATAATTTGGATATTTTCCTACATTTTCATATATATATATATTTAAATGGCTGGGGCAGAGCTGTGCTATATGATTTCTAGTATTCTGTGTTGTAATTAAAATCAAAGTGTATATTATTTTTACTACAAATATTTATACTGTAAAAATGAAAAACAAAAGAAATAGTATTTTTCAATTACCCTAATACAAGTACAGTAGTGCAATCTCTTTATTGTGAAAATGCAACTTACAAATGTAATTTTTTTTGTTACATAACTGCATTCAAAAACAAAACAATGTAAAACTTTAGAGCCTACAAGTCCACTCAGTCCTATTTCTTGTTCAGCCAATCACTAAGACAAACAAGTGTGTTTGCATTTACAGGAGATAATACTGCACTCTTCTTATTTATAATGTCACAAGAAAGAGAGAACAGCCATTTGCATGGCAGTTTTGTAGCCAGCATTGTAAGGTATTTACGTGCCAGATATGATAAACATTCATATGCCCCTTCATGCTCTTTTTTACCTGCACTCTGCCATATATTTCATGTTATAGCAGTCTCAGATGATGACCCAGCACATGTTGTTCATGTTAAGAACACTTTCAATGCAGATTTGACAAAACGCAAAGAAGGTACCAATGTGATATTTCTAAAGATTGCTACAGTGCTCAACCCAAGGTTTAAGAATTTGAAGTGCCTTCCAAAATCTGAGAGAGATGAGGTGAGGCTCCTGCTTTCAGAAGTCTTAAAAGAGAAATACTCCAATGTGGAAATTACAGAGCCCAAAACACCAAAAAAAAAATCAACCTTCTGCTGACTCAGATAATGAAAATGAACATGCATTGGTCTGGACTGTTTTGGATTGTTATTGAGCAGAACCCGTCATCAGCATGGATGCATGGCCCCTGGAATGGTGGTTGAAGCATGAAAGGACGTATGTATCTTTAGCGCATCTAGCACGTAAATATCTTGGGATGCTGGCTACAACATTGCCATGAGAATGCCTGTTCTCACTTTCAGATAACACTATAAACAAGAAGCGGGCAGCATTATCTCCTGCAAATGTAAACATACTTGTTTGAGTGATTGGCTGAACAAGGAGTAGGACTGAGTGGATTTGCAGGCTCTAAAGTTTTACATTGCTTTATTTTTGAATGCAGCTATTTTTTGTACATAATTCTACCTTTGTAAGTTCAACTTTCATGATAAAGAGATTGTACTACAGTACTTGTATTAGGTGAATTGAAACATTTTTTTTTTTTACAGTGCAAATACTTGTAATCAAAAATAAATATAAAGTGAGCACTTTACACTTTGTATTCTGTGTAGTAATTGAAATCAATGTATTTGAAAATGTAGAAAACATCCAAAAATTTAAATAAATGGTATTCTATTATTGTTTAACAGTGCGATTAATCGAATAATTAATCACAATTAATTTTTTTAATCACACAATTAATCACAGTGAATTTTTAATTGCTTGACAGCCCTAGTGATTACATTTGAGTAATTCATTATTTTACTTATTTATAATCCATTTTAGATGTAGAAACATATGAAGTGACTTCTTATTCTCTTTTTAGCTGAGAGCTGCCAAAATGATTCAGCTAACCACGAAAACTATGAAAGGAAAAAAATCATTATTTGTCATATGAAAAAAAGATTGTTTACATAGTAAAATAAGAGGCTTTATAGACAGGGTCACCCATCAACTAGAGATAAAGGAAGGAAGGTTTAAGATGTGATTTAAATAGGAGTGGGGAAAATGAAATAGATGGGACAGAACAAACAAAAGCACAATCCCTTTGTGAATTGTGGGGAGTGGACAGAAATGAATCAGACTGAAGTAATTGGGATATTAGATGGATCTGAGGTGACTGGAGAGAAACCATAGAAAATTCTGAAAACCAGTAGGACAGCTTTGAATTGGTCCTGGAGATAGATCAAAAGCTGCTAAAGAGTGGTGGGGAATGGAGATAAATAAAAAACATTTAGGCTTGGTCTACACTTGAAAGTTATACCAGTATAACTGTTAGTTAGAAGTGTGATTATTATTATTATTTTTTTACTGATACTGTTAAACAAAGAAGCCATAGTCTGGATGCAGTTATACTAGTATAAAAATGACTTCCTTATGGGGATAATTATACCAGAATAAAGCACCTTCATACCATTATAACTGCTTCCAGACTAGGGAGGATATCCCACTTTAACTATAAGTACAACTTTCTAGTGTAGACAAAGCTTTAGACAAGGTAAATAGTTATTTTGAAACAGGCTGTTGCATATATAAGTACAGTTACAAGATTTTATCAGTAAGAATTAGCAAACTAACAACATTTTAACTTGAGAACTTCCTTAACTAAGAAATCTCTCTCTTTCTCTGAAGGGCATCCATCATCATAATATATAAGCATTAATGTTTGAGAGAATTTTACAAACTAGCAGTTTGCAAACCATTGGTCTAATACAAACACAGCTTCAACAGTTGTAGCAATGGAGAAAGTGCTATTGTAGACTGAAAGAACAGGAGTACTTGTGCTAGCTTAGAGACTGAGCATCACATTTTAACACTCTTTGGCCTGCTCAAGTTTCAGCTGACATGTTAGTAAAAATGTCCATGCCACGTACACAATGGTGCTATCACCCAGTCATTCTGCAGCAGTGCTAGATCAATGGTGGGAGAAGGGCTGAAAAGTCCCATGTAGACAAACTCTAGGAATATTTTTGTTAGGCTGTCAGCAGATTCTTTGGTGCTTCTTAAAAACCCGACAACTGGAAGTAGAGTTCTTTTCCTGCAGTTTATAAATACCATATGTAACACATACACATAAACAGATGAAGGAATTGTACTAATCCAGCTGCTTCTTAGCACTGATTAGGTCTCTGAAACAATGACACAAACTCCTTCCTTCACAAACAGCTTCAGTTGGTACATTTTGAAAACTGACTTTGCCACCAAATGTAGATTGTGTTTATAATCAGTTTTTTGAATGGCATGCAAAATTGTTTCTGCAAATCAAAATTAACCAGGAAAAGAGACATGTGACCTTTCACGAACAATAGCTTTCACAGTTCAATACATCCACCTATCGAACCCTCTCCTCCCCCATGTGTGGATTAAAGCACTTGTATTCTCTTGGGAGATAGTATTTATCACCTCTGATGGGCATCTACAATCACTAGGAAAGCAGCAGAGAGCACTCACAACAGGAATGATAATGAGGAGCTTTTGTAGCCTAACAAAAGCCAGTACCATGCAATTTACTCCAGTCGCGTACTGCTCATGGCTTTTGATGTCTGTAAACCACAGTAGACCTGCCTTTAATCTCTACACATGTAGCTTTAGCTGCACTTCTTAGAGGAACATAAATTGAAAGGGCAGAAATGCAATACAGGAAAAGAAAATTCCATCCATGGTTTACAGGGTCTCAGGAGTCCAGGGGTACTAAACAGATTGTTTTACATGAAGAAACAGACCATGGAAATGGAGATCCCATTAAGGGGAGTTTCAAGATAAGAATTACAACATGGGCATAAGCTTGCTCTCTTAGCATGGTAAAGTGATACTGTCAAGACGTTACAGAATGAGACGCAATCACTTTCAATTATTGCATATGCCATCTACTATGTCAAAAACTTGAGTGCACAATACACATATGACTATTCAAAATCTATTCAGAATCCTGACTGCATTTCTGTTCATTACTTGTTTGTGGCAGCAAGTAGATTGGGCTTTAGTTTGTATGTGCAGAGCAAAGGGTTCCTTTCAGTACCAATGACATTCAGCAATCTAGCTATAGTATAACAGGAAAATGGGAAGTTAGCATCAAGGCCGGCTCCAGGCACCAGCTTACCAAGCAGGTGCTTGGGGCGGCCACTTCAGAGAGGGGCGGCACGTCCAGCTGTTCGGCGGCAATTCGGTGGATGGTCCCTCACTCCCACTCGGAGCGAAGGACCTCCCGACGAATTGCTGCCACAGATCGTGATTGCGATCGCGGCTTTTTTTGTTTGTTTGTTTGTTTGTTTGGCTGCTTGGGGCGGCCAAAACCCTGGAGCCGGCCCTGGTTAGCATCTGCTAGAGCTAAGCAAAAACTGGAATTTCTGTACCATGGGAATCTGATTTTTCAACTCTTATGGTTTTTTTTTTTTTTTGACCAGTATCAGGACAAAAGGTTGAAATGTCATCATTTTTTGTGCCGCAAAAAAAAAAAAAAAAAAATCTATATTTTTCAGTTAAAATGATTAAACTTTTTCTTTTGTGTCAGATCAACAAATTGAAATGAAACATTTTATTCATGAATATGAAGATGTTTTGTTTTGATCAAAATGCCAAAACAAAATATTTCAGCATTTCAAAATCTATATTTTACTTCAAAATTTCATTCTACAAAATATTTTAGTGTTTCAGTTTGTTGGCCTAATTTAGGCCAAAAACACTGTTGAAAAATCAGATATTTCAGCACTATGGAAATTCTAGTTTTCCCTCATGTCTAACTGCATTTCCTTATGGTGCTATATGGCCTTGAGGGAGATGTAGTTTGGGTGCCTCATGTCTCCATTCTCCCCTAATAACTGAATTGTCTGGCCAGACTACATCTCCCATGATGCACTTGCAAGCACAATGTACCAAATGGCTGTGAAATACCCAGGGTACAATTTGGACTGATGAACAGTTGTCAGCTCTCTAACCTTTGACACTGGGGTTCCTTTGACACTGCTTTGCTGTGAGAGCTACCACTCCTGGTCTGCTCTCAGACAGCACCCAGTATGTAATAATATAACTCTCAGTTATATTGCGTGAATGCTGCAGCCAGCCACTCTTTAATTGCACTACAGAGCAACACCAGCAAACTCCCAGTCCCAGACTTTCCCCAGAAATTTACATCTTGTACTGCCCAGCTCTCTCCTGGATAATACAAGCTCATATAAAGTCTGTCATTTTATTAACGGAAAATGATTTACACAAATCCTGTTATTCCAAATGGAATTTCCCAAATATTTCAGTTCAAACACACTGGTTTCGATAAAACAATACAAGTTTATGAACTACAAAAGGATAGGTTTTAAGTGAATATAAGTAATGAGGCATAAAAGTCAGCATTGGTTACAAGAAAAACAAAAGTAAAACACAACTAATGCATAACTTAACAAAGTTGTATTGTAGGATATGAATTCAAAGCAAGGTCTCTCTCACCACATGTTTCAGCAGTCCTACTGGCTGAACTTCTTTCAGTCAGGATCCAGCCATGTCCCAGTCACTGATGCTATGAATCAGTGCAGCATCTTAGGGAAATGCTGCCTAATATTGAACTGACTTGAACCAAAACATTTTGGATGAGTTTAGCAAACTGAAATGTTATGATTTGGGTCAAAGTGACCCAGAATGAAATATTTCATTTTGGTTTTCCGGATGGAAAATTAAAAAATTCTGGCAAAACTGAGTTTTCCAGTGGAAAACTTTGATTTTTGCAGAAACTGCATTTTCTGCTGAAAAATTCTTCTGATGGAAAATGCCTGACCACCTCCGCCCACCCCAGAACTTGCCCTTTGGCTATTCTCAACAAGGAGATGATATGAAGTCTAGGATCTATGCTAGTCGCCTGCAGTATGTGTTGCTTTCCTTGTTTTATCAACAACTATAAAAATAAAGACAACTTCTCAGTCCAAAATTAAAATATACTTATCTGAAAATTGGTAATTAACCCTGAAATGTTTAGAGGTCTGTGGGCCAGCTGAATATTTTCCCCATCCAGCCGAGTCAGGAACAATGAATGCTAACTTTTTGATACTATCCACAAGTGAGACTTGTTGCAAGTACATCACAGCAGCAGGTATGTTGATCAGCTGATATTGTGATATCATTCATGGGAGTACTGGGACAGATTCTTTTTTCAGTACTGGTATAAATCTGGAGTAACTGAAATGAATGGAGTATACTGATTTATGCAGCTGAGAGCAGAATTTAGCCCTGTGTCTTATAGAGCAATACTTGCAATAATGAGGTAAATATATGTTAGTCTGCAGTAGTGCAGAGTGCCTATTGGGAGGGTAAATACAGTGAAAACTATTCTAAATAAACCTGTCAGAACATTATAATGAATTTTTTTCTGAAAAAAAAAAAAGAAATAGAAACACATTTTTTGGAAAATGTTCATGGCATTCTTTTCTGTTCTCTGAGCAGCGTTATTCTATGCAATCACCCAAGAGACCAACAGTAAAATCATCTGTTAGCAGCGGCCTTTAATAAATAATTGAACAAAATTATAAGGGAAACTGGGCTTGTATATTAGAGATTGTTAGTGGTGAGGGTTTCACTTTTATGAAGGGTAGCTGGGGGCTCAGTGGACATTGATTTCAAACTGGCTATGCCAATTTATACCATCTGAGAATCTGACCTTAAGCTTTTCCAATTTAGTGGATCTCATCTAGCATGGTTTAGAACAAGATAAACAACATTTTGACATACGGTGTTCTCATCTGTGTAAAATATCAGTTAATAGCTTTTCAGTTACCTGCATAACTCCAGATTGTGTGGATGACTCCATCTATTGGTTTAGGATACATGGGTCTGATCCTTCTTTCACTCACACCACTGTAAATCAAGAGTAATTCCAGTGACGTACATGGAGGGCAGATACACGAGTGTAAAACTAGTGTAAATGAAGAGAGACTCAAGCCCTACCATTCTTCCAGAAATTATAGGAAGAAGGAAAAAAAGTAATAATTTTCATACCCAATTGCAGTATTATTATACATGGCTATTAACATACTGTATTGTACATGGCTATTAACATACATTGTTTGGAAAGTTGTAGGATATATGTTTTCCCTACTAAAATATCAGTCACACTCCAAATAGAAAGCTTAGGAGACGCATTGCTTTTATTCTATTTGTTTTGCTTTGCATTCTGGATATTTCAGTGTGTCACTTTGGCAAATCAGCAGATTATTAAGAGAATGGTTAATTACATTGGCTGTTATGCAGGTAATTCATTTTACTTCAAAATGGAATTGATTTTTGAAAGAGTTGTTGTTATTTGGAATCATATATTTTAATTTATTCAAATGACATTGGTAGAGTGTTTGCATTAGAAAATTCCCAGAGGTTATCTACCAATCAGATTTCAGAGTAGCTCACACTACAGTAAACAACTGTATAGTGTGGGTGTTTAGTTGCAAAGATGTAAGTGTTTCTGGGGATTATTTATTTCCCTGGAGGAGAGGTTTGACTGCATTATTATGCTATCAACAATATAGGCCTGAATGCTAAATTTGATATTTCTGTATTTTCAAGTAGCTGCAAATATCTACATAATTTTTTCTTGCAGCTGAAGACTCAATAAGAGGTTTTTAGTTAAAAAGATTTACTTTAATGCTTCATTCTGGTCATCTTAATCTGAAGGAGAAACTACACTAGCTTTATTGTTAAGAAAAATCTCCTTTAAAGAAATCTTCATGTTTATTGATGCTAATAATGTTTCTTATTGGTATACAGGACCAACCCTCCCCCCACAAAAAAACCAGTCAACTAAAAGGATGAAAATAATCAAAATAATATTGAAAACTATATTTAGAAAACATGAAAGTCCATGGTGCAAAATGAAAAAGCTGTGACAGGACATTTCTGTAACAGCAATTTAAAGGAAAGTTTAAGAAACTGATTTTGTCAGGAGGGGACAGCAATTGGCAGGTGCATTGACATACTCTGCTCTGCGTGCTGACCTCTGCCTTGTGGTGCTCTGAGTTCTAATCTCAGCAGGAGATTTGAATTCATTATGAAATAGATTTCTCTTTCCAGAACTTGCTGCCATATGTCGTCCTCAGTGATAAGGCTGACATTTACATCCAGGGAAAATACATAAATCAAGTAGTTCTTCTGCTAATGCTCAAGGGAGGCACTTACAGCTGTCTTAAACTCAACCACTGACAGGTAGTATCCACGGGGATCATGAAGGTTTTCACATGTTTGCTCCCTCCAGAAGGTGTAATCGTAAAGCCAACCTGCTATGGAATTTTGAAAGGGTGTATCTATCAAAAGGGCAAAGGAAACTGCAGTAGCTGGTTTATTTTTCCCTTTGTCCTAATTGTTCATAAAACTATCCAGTAGCCAGGACTCCATGTGTCACTTTGCATTGTTGCTGATTCACATGCAGTGAAATTTTATTGTAGAAATCGGTGTTCTGTTCTTGCTCTATTCTTAGCCTCAGAATCTGAATATCAACTTGAATCAATGGAAAGTTGGAGAGAAATCAAGCATGAATAGCCCAAGGTCTTCAGTGTTCACTCAGTCCTATTGATGCTACCTATTATAACATCATATTAGATTCATGTAGAACCACCAGGAAAAAATAGGGAGAATGGGTCACAGTAGGGGTCTGGTAGTCTGTTAACTCAGATGCAATTGTTTAAACTCTAACAATAATTTAACTTATTGTGTGGTACTTAATAAAACACTAAGTACATATTTTGGATATTTTAGTGTCACAGTCTTTGGTGTTAACCAGTGCAATTAGCGCCTTACTTTCATGAATTCTAAATTGATCAACAAAATTATAGAGAAAAAAGTAATTACTGTGTCCATCATCAAACTGAAGTTTACACATCATACTAGCTGATTTCGGTGAGAGAAACTTAAATGTCTAACGAAGAGAATATATATACTATAATTGAAAGTTGTACCAAACATTTGGAGACTTTCATCTTTTCATATTTATTAGGAAATATGGCCAAATTCTGCACTTATATGTATCAATCCAAGTCTTTGACTTCATTCAGGTTGCACTGGTGTAAATGAGAGGAGATTTTGCCCATGTTCTCTCTTCTTGTGTTCTCTGATTCAATGCTTCTTCCTGAGGCACTTCTGAAAATTCTACCCATTATCTAAGACCCATTTTCAAGAATGACTTGGGCATGGTGATCCAGATCCTCAAAGGTATTTAGGCACTTAACTCTGATTGATTTCAATGGGGGTTAGATGCCTAAAGACCATTGAGGATTATGGTCTAAGTCTAATTGAAAGTCAATAGGACTGAGGCTTCTAAGTAGTGTAGGTGCTTTTGAAATTTTACTCAACGTGTTCATCAGATGCCTGTATATGTCTTAGTGCTTATGTAGATGCAGCTTCTATATGACTCATTGGTAGATACATTGAAGAGGAGTTCATACAGGGACCCTTTGAATTCATACTTTGTACATTTAGAGAGAGTGGACTAAAGAGATGGATAAAGAAAACTGAAAGGCAGCCAAGAGACCATAAGGAAACCCAGACTCAGGCTACAGGATATGGTCTGTGATACCAAAAAGCCACGTCAAGAGAAGCCTCGGGGAAATAGTCCTCCAAGGCTCTCTCTCTTAGAGGGGATGGATGGGAGGCTTGCAGCTGCCTCTTGTTTCCTTGGTGAGCCACTCAGCAGAGTTCTGCTCTGCATGGTGACTGTTGTGGGAGAGGAGCCACAAATCATGTTGGGTGGCTGGCCAGAAGAAGGTGAGGAGGAGTCCTAGCTGGCCCAGAAGCAGCAAATGGCAATGCTATGACACAGCAAAAAAAAAACAGAAGACACCCAGAGCATCAGAGGTACAGTCAAACTGCAGCATGTGAGGCTCCAAAGACTTTTGTTATCTTCAGAAGAGGGCATAGGCGCTGACTCCATCGGTGCTCCAGGACTGGAGCACCCACGGGGAAAAATTAGTGGGTGCTCTGCATCCACTGGCAGCCAAGCTCCCCTCCCTCCTGCCCCACTTCCTCCTCCCGCCCCCGAGCGCGCCACATCCCCGCTCCTCCACCTACCTCCCAGCACTTGCTGCTGCCAAACAGCTGTAGCAAGCTCCAGGAGGGAGGGGAGAGGAGGCGGGGAAGAGGCGGGGCCAGGACGGGGATTTGGGGAAGGAGTTGGAATAGGGGCAGGGAGGGGCGGAGTTGGGACGGGGTCTTTGGAGCAGGGGTGGGAGGGGGCGGGGCAGCGGCAGGGCTTTGTGGAAGGGGTAGAGTTGGGGCGGGGCCAGGGGCAGAGGAGAGTCGAGCACCCACCAGCAGAAGCAGAAATCAGAGCCTATGGAAGAGGGATGAGCTAGTTTTCAGACATAAGTGCTACATTGTCCCTTTTGAAGTTCCTAAAGTTGGGCAGTCATTGCCATATTTATGAGTCAGAAGGCCACTAGACTTTGGGAGCCTAAATTGAGTACAAGAGTACTTAAGTGATAATCTGAGCACCCAGATATGGAATTAGTGTTGGTGGTACCCTGGCATGAAATGAGACCGACAGTGTTCTTATTGTAAGGTGTGAATCCTATATAAAGCTAAAGCGGACTGACCGGAAAATGAAGCGTGAGTGAATGTTTCTGAATGTAACAGCTCCTTATAAAAGAAAATAAGAACAGGCTGCATATTATGTAACAGGATGTGAATATATTTGTCAGAAGAAATGCTTCACAGTCTGTACTTGTAATGCAGTAATAAATGGGGGGAAAATGTCCCTTAAACATAGTCATTACTTTCGCTGTCAGAGAGAACGGAAAGAAACCTGTTTAACATGCTTTGTGAAATGCTTTAATGCAGCAGCAGAACATGATTGTTGATAGGAGCTGGGGCCACAGGGAATTCCATTATGTACAAGCTGCATTCAATGAGATAAACAAAGGCGTTCAATCGGACAGATAAAACAATAGTCATTTGAAACAGCATTGACCTGCTCTGATCAGGTTTGGAAATTTGCAATCAGAGCGTTACTCATTATCCAGCCAAGCTCCATAACCACAAGAGACACTGTGAGAGCGGGGAGACCTCTTAGAAACATCCTCATCACTTTAGCTGTCTTGACTTCTTGCCAGTCCTCACTGTCTTCCTGTCTAGTTTTATAAAGGATTTCTTGCTGTTCCTTGACATCTCATACTCCTTCCAGTTTACTGTAATCTCTGAGAGGGCAAATTTGTTCTACAGACAAGGAAATGTTGAAAGCCAGCTGTGTCCACAATGTTTCCTTTCTCTCCCCCTTAAACCAAATTAATGACCTTAATGTTTATCTTCTATTTACAGAGTAACACTTCCCTTGGTTGCAGTGTTTCCACCTATCTAAGACACTTGTGAAGTATAATCAGCACTTCAGTACAGATATTACAGGTTTTGCCCAATTAAAAATAGAGGCTATTAGCATTGAGCCTACTACATTGTTAAACTACTTCCTTGATTGTTCACAAGTTATTTCCATGTTCAGTTGTGAAGGGAACGTTTGATCAGCTTTGGGCACTCTGTAGAGGAATCCCAGCCTTCCAGTCTCATAGATTTTAGTGTGATGAGGGCGATATAAGGCCCCATGCCTACAAATTTCCATGTGAATAATGATATGTATGTAAGTAAACCCCCCCCCCACCCGGTTCATAGTTTGCATGTGCATACAAAGGGTTCTATTAACACAGTACCAGTTTTACAGAGATTATAAAGAAGCTGTGAACGATCAGTAGAATTTGTTGAAATTATTTATTTAAAATAAAGCTTTGTTAAAACTTTATGAATGGAAAAGTATATCAAATATGTTTAAATATGCTTTTAGGAACAACTATGGACCAAAAGAACCAGAAATGACACTGACGGAAAGAGCATTAGAACAAGGAATCAATAATAGTTTGACATTCTGCTGCATCTTGTTTTTGGTTACTCTGTATATCTGTCTTGTTTGTAACTACATAAGCCTAACGGTACACAGTATCTCAAGAAATCCCTTTTCTAATACTACTTATGGAAATGACATTGTAGCTGACACCTTGCTAAAGTCTAAATTCAAGTTAGATTATTATTCTTAAATACAAGATAAGGCTGCAGATCAGGATACCCATATTATATTAGTATTTCATCTAATCAGCTAATAATTCTACCCATTCCCCCCACCACAAAAGTATATAAAATGCTATTTGCTTAGTAGCAAAATCTCTTAATCCAAGCCATTTAGCTGAAAAGATGCAAATGAGTTTTTAAAAATTTCATGTTATATGATTGGCAATAATACTTTAAGAAAGTGATGATTCCATATGCTTCTGAATGGAATTTTTACTTTGTTAAAAAAGCAAGCCTATGTGACTTAAAGAAAAAAGACTTTCTGCATAGTACATGTATTTGAATGCTTTTCAACTGTACAATAAATGAGTAACATTTTGGAGTAAATATGAATGATTATGAATGTTCACTATTAAATTAGATTTTGGAAACAAAACTTTATACAAATTTGATTAAATATGGACATATTCCCATCCAGATTTTTATTTAAGAATGTCATGACAACACTACACCTCTACCCCGCTATAACGCAACCCAATATAACACGAATTCGGATATAATGTGGTAAAGCGGTGCTCCAGGGGGGCACTCTGGTGGATCAAAGCAAGTTCGATATAACACGGTTTCACCTATAATGCGGTAAGATTTTTTTGGCTCCTGAGGACAGCGTTATATCGAGGTAAAGGTGTATTTAGAAACAGTCTGTGTGCCTTTAGCTTTACACTCAGATTTTTACATTCAAACAATTGTTTCCCTTGATCTGGAAACCCATTCAGCCCAAAGCATAATTTTAAGCATCCTAGGGGCTGCTCTAAATTACACCAGCCAGAACAGCCACATTTAGGGGCATCTCCACTAGCCAGAGATTACTAGTGTGCAGTGCACTCTGGCTAGGCCACTTCTGCTCCCAGCCTGTCCTGGAAACCATCCTCCACATACTGGAGAGAGGAAGAACAGGTGGCATAGAGATGTCTATAGTACCTTTAATTCACATGGGGATTCCTTCGCATCAGGGGCTCCCAAACTTGGTTTGCGGCTTGTGCAGAGTAAGCGCCTTGTGGGCCGCGAGACACTTTGTTTACCTGAGCATCCACAAGTATAGCTGCTTACAGCTCCCAGTGGCCACTGTTCGCCATTCCCAGCCACTGGGAGCTGCGAGCGCCCGTACTTGTGAACACTCAGGTAAACAAAGCGTCTCCCGGCCCACCAGGGGCTTACACTGAACAAGCGCTGAACCAAGTTTGGGAACCCAAGCTCTACATCAATGGAATCCTGCTATCTGTATGTGTGGACTGCTCGAGTGATGCAAGAGGATGAAGCTGAGGGCTAGGATTTGGGTCAGTATTGTAATGCTTCATACCCATTCTAAGCGTATAGGTGGGTGTGGGTGGCTCTCCCTCGCTGTCAGTCTCTGAGGGAGGCCAAGCCCCTTTGCTGCAATGCTCCTGAAACAACAGTCTAAGTAAAGGGGGAAATTAGCGGTCTCTGGCCCCAACTCTTAGGTAGGTTAGAGCTGCAAATAGTTCAGGGGCCCAGGCCCTCAGCTAGGGTAGGGCACCAAACAGACTATGGGGCATCGGTAGGGGTTAGGCACCCAGCAAGCAGTCATCCTGGCTCTGGTGGGCCACAGACAAACACAAGCCTCTTGGCTTAAGAAGGGGTGTACTGTCACCCCAGGGGTGAAGTGGCATCAGTAGGGGGATGCAGCCCCACCCGATTCCACTGCGTCCCAGCCCAAGGCCCTAACAGTGGCAGAGTGGGCTGCCACTGGGTCAGTGGGGAATTCAGCTGCAACACACTGACTGTGTTTTGGGTGACACTGCAGCCAGACTACAGGCTGCTATCCCTGGGCTCCTTCCTCCCCTCCCCTCAGTGTGGCCTGAATCCCGGGGTCATCCTCCATCTCCCCGGCATATATTGCCAGTGGCAATCCCAGCAGCAGCTCTGCATTGAGTGTATCTGGTAGTCCTGGCACCTGGGAGGTGTCCTCAGGACAGCAGAAGTCTTCTGCAAGTTCCAGCAGCAGGCTGGAAGCGTCTGCCTCCCTCAGTGGCTCCTGTCTAACTGAGCTGCAGGGCCTGCCTCTTATACTTCCTGTTACTTCCTAGGCCTTCCAGGTTCCACATACCAGGGGGCATCTGGCTCTCCCTCGCTGTCAGTCTCTGGGGAGGCCGCACCCCATTGTTACACCCACTTTTACTTCCCCTTTGAAAATATCTTCTGACTCCAGCACCAGTCTAGTGTCTGATGTCACAGGTATTGCCTTTGTCACAGGTATAAAGCTACAGAGATGTGGAGCCCTCATTTCTGTTATTCTCTGTTAAGAGAATGGAGCTTGCCAGGTATTATGCTTTAGGATGTCTTAAGCACAATTGTATAATGTGTAGGAGCAGCTGCAAGCCATTTCTGCTGACTCCATGAGTTGATTTATACTAGGGACTTTTGAATAGCACATTGTGGGCCAAATATTTTCAGGGATCTTGACCTGGCCTCTAAATTTGAACCCCCAATTATTTTTCATATGAGTGTTTTTGCAAACTTGAATGTGGGCATTTTCATATGCACACAGCATTGTATGTGAAAAGTGAGAAACTTAGTGCCCAACTATTGATTTGGTACACAGAAATGTCAAGTTTTACACATGGAAAAACTCCTGAGCACAGAGACTGCTTTTGAAATCTGGCCCTGTATGTCACCACAAGAGGCTTGTCTACATGGTGCATTAGTTCACAATAGAGGAATGTAAATTCTAGGGCACACTAGAGTGTTGTGCATTAACTGGCCTGTATGAATTCTGATGGCATGCACTAAATGTTCCCTAGTGCTCATTAGTGTAATACTGTTTGAAATGGGAGTGCACTAACACATACTGGGGGACTTTTATTCTGTTTCAGCAGGATCTACATGGACCAGTTAGTGCGCAACAATCTAGTGTGCACTAGAATGTACATTTCTCTAGTGTGGAATAGCGCATTGCGTAGACAAGCCCAAAGTGTATTACTCTCCTGTCATTATGCACGTGCAGTGCCACTGACATTCATAGAAGTTATACTGATGGTATCCCTCATAAAAAATTACAGTATTTTTCTGTAAATGTTCAAAATACTGAAATAAACCATTTTTAGGTCATTATTTTCTAATATTATATTTTTTACAGGATGGACCCAAGTGTCTTCCCAGGATAATGGCATCTCCTTATAGTTGATTTATGTTCTTAAAATGTAGCAAAAGACATACAATATTACAAATCCTCTGTTTCAACATACCAGTTTTAAGTTATTTTGTCCTTGTAAACAGATTGGCTCCATGTGATGTACTGTAGTTAACTGCTTTGTTTACAACTTTCATAGCAAGCCTCAGAGACTTTCTCTCTCTTCTTTGGTGTCTTAGAACATATAATATAGATTCAAAAAAATATGCAATCTGTAGTACTCCTAATGTGTGTTTTATTATGTCCCCTTTCAAAGAAATCATAGCTAAGCCTTTTTAAAGTAAGTTGACACTTGGGATGTAGGTGATGTGATAAAGCAAGACAGATTTAATTACTTAATATGTGCATTTGATGCTTATAAAATGTATATTTATTAGGTGTAACTTAAATGTACTATGCTTCTGAATACTGTAATATCAGTGTTTGCTATAACACAGGGCAGTAAATATGCTATACATATTTTATGTGTAATATTTTAAAATACAGAATGTCCATAGGTTAACAAATTATGCTTGTGTAGGAAATGGACCATGCAGGGGACCTGTGCAAGTAAGTGCATATGGGTTTTAAATTTCAAGCAGCAGTTATGCTACTGCTCAAACAGAAGTTGTGTTGATATAAGATGATAAGTAACAGTCAATATGGATTTGTCAGGATAGCAGAAGTCTTTGGCAGGATAACAAGCTTTGTGAATGGGGGGAAGTGGTAGCTGTGGTATATATTGATTTTAGGAAGGGTTTTGATACTGTCTCGCATGACTTTCTCGTAAACAAACTAGGGAAATGCAAACTAGATGGAGCTACTATAAGGTGGGTTCATAATTGGTTGGAAAATCATTCCAGGAGAGTAGTTATCAGTGGTTCACAGTCATGTTGGAAGGACGTAATGAGTGGGGTCCCACAAGGATCAGTTCTGGGTCTGGTTCTGTTCAGTATCTTCATCAGTGATTTAGATAATGGCATAGAGAGTACACTTATAACGTTTGCAGACGATACCAAGCTGGAAGGCATTGCAAGTGCTTTGGAGGATAGGATTAAAATTCAAAATGATCTGGACAAACTGGAGAAAGGGTCTGAAGTAAATAGGATGAAATTCAATAAGGACAATGCGAAGCACTCAATTTAGGAAGGAACAATCAGTTGCGCACATATAAAATGGGAAATGACTGCCTAGGAAAGAGTACTGAGGAAAGGGATCTAGGGGTTATAATGGATCATAAGCTGAATATGAGTCAACAGTGTAACACAAACATCCCAGAATGATTTTTTTTTTTTTTGCATCAGCAGGAGTATTATAAGCAAGACATGAGAAGTAATTTTTTGACTCTACTTTGTGCTGATAAGGCCTCAACTGAAGTACTGTGTCCAGATCTGGGTGCCACATTTCAGGAAAGATGTGGACAAACTGGAGAAAGTCGAGAGGAGAACAACAAAAATGATTAAAGATCTAGAAAGCATGACCTAAGAGGAAAGATTGCAAAAACTGGATTTGTTTAGTCTTGGGAAGAGAAGACTGAGGGGGGACATGAAGATTGAGGAGGGTGAAAATTTGTTCTTATTAACCTCTGAGAATGGGTCAAAAAACAATGGGCTTAAATTGCGGCAAGAAAGATTTAAGTTGGACATTAGGAAAGGCTTCCTGTCAGGGTAGTTATGCACTCAAACCAATTGCCTAGGGACATTGTGGAATCTCTGTCAGTGGAGGTTTTTAAGGTTAGACAAACACCTGTCTGGAATGGTTTAGTTATTACTTAGTCCAGCCTTGAGTGTAGGGGACTGGACTAGATGACCTGCTGAGGACCCATCCAGTCCTATACTTTTATGATTCTATTAGCTTGAGGTAGAAATTACAAAGTTAGGTTCTACGGTCTGTGTTATGCAGTGGGTCAACTTGATGATCACAATGGTCTTTTCTGGCCTTAAACTTTATATGGATTTATGAAAATCTATGAATCTGGTCATATATGTTCATCATAGAAAGACCTTTTTTTTTTTTTTGAAAATTTTTAAGTAAGATTGAGATGATACCAGGGTAGATGGAGTTTACTCACTTAATTATGCATATGTGCACTTTTAATAAAATAATTCTGTAGCAATTTGTGGGGATTTGATTAGGTGAGTAGTTGTCCTAACAGAACTAGTTTAAATGAGGTATGCTTATCAAATGTGTTAGCTAATGTGCTACTTAGCACATTTTAAACACCATTTAATGTATAGTGTAGATAAAGACAGTGGTATTTAAAACCATGACTCTAGTAAGTTTGACTGGGATCAGGTAAAACATTAACACCACTAGCTTTGTCTTTACTAGGCGATAAGTCGTGGTAAAAACATGTAATTAACATGTGTCAACCAACACATTTACTAAACACACCTTATTTTCCTAGTCTTAAGGCAGGTCTACACTTAAAAAGCTGCATCGGTGCAACTGTGCTGCTGTAGCGCTTAAGTAAAGACGCTTCCACGCCAATGGGAAAACTTCTCCCATTGGCATAGTTAATCCATCTTCACGAGAGGTGGTAGCTATGCAGATGGAGAACTTCTCCTGCCATCATAGCAATGTCTACACCAGGGGTTGGGTTGGTATAATTAGATCACTGAGAGGTGTGGATTTTGCACACCTCTGAGAGATGTAGCCATACCAGTAAATTCCTATGTAGATCAGGCCTTAGAAAGGCCAATGTCTCTTTGCCTAGTCACCTTAGGTGTACTCTACATACAATCAATAGTTTTTGTACCACTATAATTATGTCCGTTACTGGTGTGATTTTTCTTTTTCTTTTTTTCATTTATTGATATGGCTGTATCAGTACAAGTCCTAGGATGGTCACAATTATACTACTATAAAGTGCCTTATACCAGTACAGCTCATTCTTCTTCTCATATGGGAACAGCTATTCCAGTATAAAGCCCCTTTATACTAATATAACTCTGGCAACAGAAGGGGGTGGTGTACTGCTTTAACTATAATAGTGTAGTTAAAGTGGTACAATTTTCTAGTGTAGGCTGCATCTTTTATCGGTCTAATTTTAATTACTGTTCCACCTATCAGAGCACATGATAGAGAAGTCTGTTGTTAAGCTTCTTCTTAGCATAGGTGCAGTGTGCCTCGGGTGGCACATGACCAGAATTCATCACTGAATTTGGTCCACTGGTTGGATCATTAGCTTCCCGGGCCTGGGCTGAGTACTGACGGGGACTGCGACATGAACACCGATCCATGCCCCTTGTTGTTAAGCTAAAAAGGCATTATTATAGGCACTTCAAAAGCATCAAATAAACAGGACTTTTGTAAGGACCAAACTAATCTCTGATTTTGTGCATGTGTGGCTAGTTTCCAGTATGGTACAAAATCCTTGGTGTTACAATACGAATGAATCCTAATGATCTTGGAAACCTGCTGAACAAAAGAGTTATTCTACTCATGGCATTGCAGTTAATGTGTATATGGAGAAAAAGATACTCTGTGGAAATTTCTCATTAAGGCAGTGGAGAAGACCGGTACTCACAGAAGGCCATGTCCGTTAAATTCCTACAGAACAAACAGTATAACTTCTCTATATGTTTTTTCTACAGAGAACCTGACTCATTTCAGAGGTCTGATGGAAAAGTCCAAACTAGCTGAACAAGGCTAGTAATAAAGCTCAAAAGAAACCCTCACAGGGTTCTCCTCCCAGGTGTTTCTGCTGGGGTCCCAGACATTCCCCAGAGGCCTGGTAGCTAAAGTAACCAGGCAGAGTTCTCCCAGCAACTCTGACTCCCTCCACAGTCCCCTCTGTTATGAGGGAGGAGGCTGCTTGCATCCTTCCCAGTATGCCTTGTTGTGAAGAACCACCAATTCCAGCTACCCCAGACTATATTTTCCATGATGCCTTCTGGCTGAGAGAAGAGTGGACATTTAACCAGCCTATCCTTTAAGCCTCTAGTGCCAAGCCTTGGGAATATTCAATCACTCAAGTTTCTCTCCCATAGCACAAACTGTCAGCCCAGGGCCACTTGTTCTCTCTGTAGTTTAATTGTTTGTTCCATGGGGCTTTGCTTGTTGTATAATCTCTGTAACAGAGTAGAATAGGACTAGAGACTTCCCACTTCTCTCGTACAGGACCATATTTACAGGCATAATGAGAAAGTCTATAGCTCGTAGATTTAACAGCCATTTTATCCAAGGCACACATTACTCACTGTTGATACTGAGAATGAAAGTCAGTACACTAACCATGTTTTTCTGCAAATACCCTCCAGAAACTGATCTCTTGAATGAAGCTCTCACAGGCTGACTAATATCCTTCTGTGATCTTAAGAAAACTCATGGCCTTAAAGTCTAAGGAAGCAATCATTTTAACCACAATATGCAATGGACAGCATTTTTTATTGGTTTAATTCCTTCTTTAGCTGTATAAAAAATTCTTTAGATTAGCTGGAGGAAAACATACTGGCACACTAATAAAGCAACATCTAAAAGTTCAATCATGCATTTATTACATATTTATCAGATGCCCAACAATTATGGATGAGCTTGTGTAGACACATTTCCATTTGGACAAACCATTTTAAGGGCATGTTGCTTACCATGGTATTCAGTTACTATTGAATCCTCTTAGTAAAGGGACAAATGCATTAACAAATCTTGGTGAACATCTCCAATGTGAAATTCTAGCTTTGTATTTGTGTTGTGCAGCAATATTTTCCACCCAAGTGTGAACAATTAGGTTAATGGATAAGCATATTATTATAGTGATATTCAAATGGAGGGTGTGATTTATAAAGTGTTTCTGTGCTCATACAGCTATTATTCATAAGAACATAAGAACATAAAGATGGCCATACTGGGTCAGACCAAAGGTCCATCTAGCCCAGTATCCTGTCTTCCAACATTGGCCAATGCCAATGCCAACATTGGCCAGTGCCCCAGAGGGAATGAGCAGAACAGGTAATCATCAAGTGATCCATCCCCTGTCGCCCATTCCCAGCTTCTGGCAAATAGAGGCTAGGGACACCATCCCTGCCCATCCTGGCTAATAGCCCTTGATGGACCTAGCCTCCATGAATTTATCTAGGTTTTTTTTTTAACCCTGTTATAATCTTGGCCTTCACAACATCCTCTGGTAAAGAGTTCCACAGGTTCTATATGTTGTGTGAAAAAATACATCCTTTTGTTTGTTTTAAATTTGCTGCTATTAATTTCATTTCATTCATTATTCATCAACAGTACACAGTATTATCATGTTATCTTTGCCTTACAGAGCAGAAATCTGTGTGTAAGTGTATTGTCTGAACTGTATAATTTATTTTTCTCTTCTTTGTCAATCTAATTACAAATATGAAAACCTCAAAGAAGAATTATCTTGTAATACTTCCTTTCCAGAAGAATAAGAAAACACAGCTGGAATCTATGACTGGCACTATGTTTATACCTTTGTGACACCTATAACTGTGGTCTCCCTGTCACCAATAAGTCTTTTCCCAGAGTAGTATAAATAGCTGTCATGGGAGACACTGTCTTTGTCCAATGTACAAAGGCCTAGTTGAACCATGTTATTGAATGAATTCCAGAAATAGTTAATTCCCTGTGGACAGCTGCCGCAACAAACTAACATGAGAAACAGAGGAAATACACATCATCTGAAGAAAGAGAGCCATAAATACAGAGGTGAAATGAAACAAATTAATCTAGGATAAAAATTACTACTGTCTATAACAGTGAAACGGAAAAATGGCACAAGACTTTTTTAAAAAAATACATAAGTAATAGAACGTGGTCACAACTGACTAGTGTAACACAAATTCATGACTAGAACTGGAGAGAAATGTACAAGGAGGATGAGATAACTAACAATATCCACCTATTGCTATTCTTTGCTAACCTTGTTTTACTTAGTCAGTTTAGCTGTTTGCAGGTTATGGTCAAATGCCGTGAGACCAGTAAAAGAAAAGGTCATTCTTCATTTCTTATGGTAATAGTTACCAGAGGCTTTAACCTTTTCAATTTCTACTGATAGAAGAAGACAGTTGGAAACTGAATAGTTAGGAAACAATCACAATATTAAACTCAACCAGACTGACACCCCATGTTGTTGGGCCAGAGATCATGGGACCATGAGTGGTGCTGGGGTTTTTAAATCTTGTATGCGAGTGAGGGAGCTCACATGCACATGTGTGAGTGTTCAGGGCATTTCCATACAAGTTTGTTAGTCACACCCAAGCCCTGCTGTGTGCTCTAGGGGAATACGTGTAGCAAGTGGACAGTTCCAGCACACATTTAAGGATTTGAATGCCAAGCCTCTCCATGAGATAAGTTCACGGAGGATAGGTCAACCAGTAGCTATTAGTCAAAATGGTCAGGGCTGCAGGTTTTGGCCACCCCAAGCAGCCAAACAAAACAAACAAACAAAAAAAGCCACGATCGCGATCTGCAGCAGCAATTCGGCGGGAGGTCCTTTGCTCTGAGTAGGAGTGAGGGACCGTCCACCAAATTGCCGCCGAACAGCTGGATGTGCTGCCCCTCTCCGAAGTGGCCACTCCAAGCACCTGCTTGGTAAGCTGGTGGCTGGAGCCAGCCTGGGGACACAATCCCATGCTCTGGGTGTCTCTAAGCCTCTGACTGCCAGATGCTGGGACTGGATGACAGGGATGGATCCCTTGATAGTTGCCCTGTTCTATTCATTCCCTCTGAAGCATCTGGCATTGGCCATTGTTGGAAGACAGGATACTGGGCTAGATGGACCATTGGTCTGAACCAATATGGTCATTTTTATGTTTTGTTGATGGTCCACTTGCTGCAATCCAAATGTGGGATGCAGTGCATGATGCTGACCTCAGAAAGTAGGCAGACCGGAAGCCTAAAGTTCTGTGCTGCAATTCAATTTCATGATTCTCTATTTGTAATTTAAACATTTTTTCAGCTATTAAAGTGAGAGGATACCTCTTTTTTTGACATTTCTGTGACTATAATGAATGTGGGACATTTCAGATTGTGCTGGCTGCTCAACTGAGACTTTCAGAAGTGCTCATAGCCCTCCCCATGAGCCTTTGTGATGTGCTGTTTGGTTTGTCACAAAAGACTGCCAAGGTAGCCCTTTGTCTGGAGTACATTCCTTTTCTGCAACAATTCTCCTGAGTGCTGCTTAAGGGATATTAAGCATGGAGAAGGGGTTTTTCCACACCCATTTGAGCATTTTATCTGGCTATTGCTTTCAACCAGTTTGGGTTCTTACTGAGTGTTGTGAACCTGGAGCAGTGTACTGAGGTCACTTGAGCACATGTGACAGGTGGCTTCTGAAAGTCCCAGTGGCTAAGCTCGCTGCTGGAACTAAAGCCCAAGGCAGCCTGACTACCCAGAAAGACAGCTGAATATTCAAACTTCTGTTACTAATCATCCTCAGCTTTGAAAATTCCAAAATTTTCAAGAGCACCAAATAATGAGAGTTTGAGCATCCTACTGTGCATTCCAGAACCCCCTTTGAAAATTCTTCATGTATGCTGCTTTACATTGCGACTTTAAATAAAGCAATGGTAAAATAATTGCCAGCAAGTCACTATTTCTTTTGTAGTATAAGGTGCTTCCTAGCAACAGTTCAGGGTGACTATTATTCATCTTTACTTGTGGCCTTGAGGAGTTAACCTTCATGGTGACTGGACTGTCACCAGTAGCTTTATGTACAGTTGTTGTGCTGAAGTAATCCGACTGTAGGGAGATCTCCTGCTTTTCCATAGTCTTGGTTACTTCTATGATAGAACAAGATTTATATAGAAGAATAATTCTGGGGCAAATCATGAGGTCCTTAGTCTGTCTTTACTCAGGCAAATCTACCAGTGGTTTTAGATAGGGTTGCCAACTTTCTAATCACACAAAACTGAATACCCTAACCCTGCCCTCTCCCCGAGGCCCTGCCCGCCACTTACTACATTCCCCCTCTCTCGGTGGCTCACTCTCCCCCACCCTCATTCACTTTCATTGGGCTGGGGCAAGGGGTGTGGATCTCCTGAGCACTGTAGTTATACCGATGTAAGTTTGTAGTGTAGATCTGGCCTGAGGCTCTTCTCCCGTTTCTACTCAGGCATTCTCCCACTGTTTCATTTCGCACACAATCTCCTGCTGAATTTGAGGCTCTGAACAATGTCATACTCCCTCAGTCAGTCAAGACAAAATATTTTCAGGACGCCTTTCAAAGAAAACACTATAACTCAGCTGAAAGGGTCAAGCTCTACACCACTACCTGCAAAAACAGACTGTAAAACAAACACAAAAAATAAGGAGCATATGGAGCAAAAATACAAGATACTACACACATAAATAAAAAAAAGTCAAACACGTTCCAAAGAAATACAACAGGGAGCTTGGAGTCTGCAGATATTTTTCAGATTAGCCATCAGTCTTTTTAGCACAACTGTATCTGTGACATTTCTCTTCATCTGGCCAACCACAGGGTCTGGGCTTTCAATCAAACTGCATTTTAAGAAGTGGTGTTCATTCCATTTCCTTTATACTCAGGATATAGAAGGATGTGTAAGTAATAAAAGAGAAGCAAAAATACCAATTTAGAAGCAGCATGGGAAAGTGAGAAACGAGTTTAGGAGTGATGTGTGTCAGGTTTAGGAATATTGGGCATGTGGAATGTCAAGCGGGGCTTCTGGGTGACAGCTGTGCCACTGGCAGTAAAGCAAATGCTGACTATAGTTGTCTTGTGAAAGTAGAGTTTGTGGATGTCTATGTAGCCGTGTCACACATGCCCACATCTCTGTTCCTGTATGCACTGGAGTACTTTGGCTTATGCAGGTGATTCACTACATTCCTGTGGGCCTTCCGTGATCACCTTCATTCATAAACCTGAACTCTTTCCTGAACCTATGCTGTGCATGGTGTAGGAACTAAGGGGGAAACAATGTTCCTACCCTGTTTGAGGCTGACAGGGGCCAATTTGCCCCCTGTTCTCCAACTTAGGCTAGGGCAGCCCATTGGACAAGATAGATCTTCAGTCTTCATCATGCTTTGAAGTCTCTGATATTTCAGTGGGACTGATAACTTTCCCACTTGTGCCAAGATAAAGGAATATGTAGCACCTGTTGCAGCAGCAGCCAGCACAGGCCTGATTTCTGGTGAGAATTCCATATTAGTGCAGATCCAGTGACCCACTCCCTATGCTTCCATCTTCTCAAACATCTTTGGATTCCTTCCTCATGCTACGCAGTGGCTGGAGCTCTCACAAAGTTAATCCTCCTGTACCTCTTCCGGTATCATGGCTAGCCTAGCGATGCATGACTACTATACTGCATGTGGTTGGTTCACTGTCGCTTCATCATTCTGCCCTTGTTCCTGGCCCCCGACTGTCTCCTACCTTTCTTGTGTCTTGACATAAGATGGTAACTCTTAATATAACTCATGGTAACTCATTATATTTATTTAATTTTCTTTCTTGATATAGGCATTAGATACAGTGCTCCTGTCAAACATTTCTAAGTTACCTGCAAAAACATTAGAGTTTTCAGTTGCCTAAGTAGCCCCTGGAATCATGGTTAAAGTTGTGCCCCCCTCAATATGAAATGGCGCGGAATTTGTGTCCCTCCCCATGCGCAGCCCCATTGGCCAGACTGGAGCTGCCCCCTACAATATAGAAGTCAAACTACACCTATGCAAACAAGTATCCTAGAATTCAGGGAATATTATTTCTGTATATGGTACAGGACACCCCAAAGGGGGCAGGAAGAGGCAGGGAGAAGGTGGGGCCTGGCTAGGTATGGAAATTAAAAATGATGTGCCCCCTGAAGGGACAGTTCCTCCCACATACAAGAACTCAGGGAGGAATGGTGCGGTGAACTACTGGTGGAAAACCACTTTCCAAATATAATATAATTTTGATAGAATCAGCTTGTGAACCTTTAATAAAACTTAAACAAGACTTGGAAATAGATCTAAATTTGGAGAAGTTTGGTGAGAAAAGGACTGAAGAGTGGAAGTATATTTTGAAGTATCAAGCAATGTTAAATATAGATTGCTATAGTAAAATACTCGCCACCATATGTATCTAGTCCCTAGAGGGTTAACTTTGTTTAGTTAAGGTTAGTCTTTTTTTGATTGTCCAAAATGTTAAAAAAAAAAAATAAAAAAAAAACAAGGTGACTCCATGCATGTTTTGAACTTTTCCTAAACTCTGAATGTATTTGTCTCAAGTGATTCATACCACAAGTAGAATAGCTAATGTGAAAATTCCTTTATGTTCCAGTTTTTGTTCACATAAATGAAAGTACCAGACTAGACAAATATAAAGGGACTTTTGTACAAATAACTTTATTTGCTTTTTGGCAATCAATAAACTCGAGAGTAGAATTCCCTGTACAAAAAGACAAAAGCATTAGAAGTCTCAAAGACATTTTTTCACTTGAAAAAGCAGTATGTAACTCTTGGAAACTATAAGAACTTTGACTGGATGTAGTTTCTTATCCAGTAATGAGTTTATTGAGCACTGACTAGATTCTGATCTGTAATATATGCTAAAATAATCCATTTTGTGATAGTCTATAATTCTCCTTTCCTTCTGCTGTCTTTCCCTTTGGTTCTATTTAAGCCTTCTTGGTGTCTCAGGAATAGTCACCCTCCTGTTTCTCCATGGAGTTCAATCTGCATGCCCATAGTTCTCTTTGTGTTTACAGGTTGTAAAATCCTCCTTGAAGAGGAGAAATCAAAGTAAAATAAATAAAGGGGGGGGGGTGAACTTTTAATGAAAAAATCCCTCATTTTTTTAAAATAAAAGTCAAAATGTCAATACAAAACTTTATTGAAATTTCAAAACATTTAACGCTGTCTTATCTGATTTTTTGTTTTTTAAATATGAGACCACCTATCAAATTGTATTACTGGAGCAGCTAGTTTATTTGGCTACTTCACCAGAGCCATCTCTTGAGAAGATCTTTCAAAAGTGAAGAAGGAGGGAAACAATGTTATCAGTGCTCCTATTTTATTGCCATTATCACCAGCTAGACTGAAGTTGTACATTTTTCACAGAAAATAAATGCCTAACTGTTTCAAAGCACAGGCCTTAAAGGGGCCATCTAGTCTTTTTTTGTGGCCACTAATGTGCCTTGAGAAATGTACATGCTGAACATGGTGAAGTCTTTTGTTGACTTTCTATTTTTATTTCCTCCGTTAGTTGTCTGATTACATGAAACTCAGCTGCTTGCATAGCCGTGTTTAGCGTGCATAGAAATGAAACTTTTTCCTATCTTGAACAGACACTGATTGGTACAGATGGCTCATAGAATTAGTTTAGAAATTCAAGCCTGAAGTGTTTGCTTCACGAGTTTCAAATACAGGTTTTCGATTCCACATAGGGCATGCACTAAGAGTGTCTTTGGCAAAGCACCTTTTTCAGGAAAATAAGGCCCTAGTCCTGCAACTGGCTGTGCTCACATCAGGGCCAGCTCCAGGGTTTTGGCCGCCCCAAGCAGCCAAAAAAAAAAAAAAAAAAAAAAGCCGCGATCGCGATCTGCGGCGGCAATTCGGCGGGAGGTCCTTCGCTCCCAGGCGGAGTGAGGGACTGTCCGCCGAATTGCTGCCGAATACCTGGACCTGCCACCCCTCTCCGGAGCAGCCGCCCCAAGCACCTGCTTGAGAAGCTGGTGCCTGGAGCCGGCCCTGGCTCACAAACCCATTGAAGTCCATGCAGTACTGTGAAAATGTAGAGTTCTTTCTATGTAGAACCAGTTGCAGTACAAGGGCTTTAATCTATATATTAAGGACCTGATGCAGCATTCTCTGCACACCTAAAATTTCCAGTGAAATAAATGGGAGATACATATACTGAGTTCTACTCATCCATATATATATAGATGATAAAATTTCATTAACAATGTAAGAAGGACCAATTAAAGGATTGCAGCTGGGGTTCAGACTTAATAACTTACAAGTAAAGCAGAAGCCTGACTAATTGCCATACAAAATAGCTAAGTTATAAGTATGAGCCAGACTCTGAAATCCTTACTCATGCTGAGTAGTAGTTCACTCAGTGAGTAGTCCCTGCTTGTAGAAGTAGAAGGACTGCTTGTGGAGTAAGGCAGTCTCAGAATGAATAAGGGTTTCAGAATTTGGCCCTATAGTCTACTCCACCTTCCGTTTGTTAACTGGGAGCTATGTAGTCTATTGTATGATTATGAAATCTGCCCTTTGTTGTTATTGGAGCTAGTTCTGGAAAAAATGGATGCTAGGAATTATTAGTGATGAGCTATTTTAAAAACTATTTTCTGCTTTGCCAGTTTTATTCAAAATGTGCCTGGAGTAAAGAGGAATTATTTTGAAAATGTTGAAAAAATCTGTAAGTAGATTACTACAGTCTCAAAAATGTATGTGGTCTATTATACATACAAGATATTGTGCAATCCAGAAAGTGCCATAAACTTCTATTTTCACATTTAAAAGGGCTCTTTCACCAATATTGTTCACCAGATCTGAAGTGTTAAAAATTTATGCCAATTAAAACAAACTCCAGTGGACTGTTGAAAAGTTAAAAGCCAAACAGAGTTTCTCATATAGGGTTTATGTGTTGCCACTGACTGTAACACTCCAAGAGCTTTATATGTGGTGAAAATATTTTCCATAATCTCTGTAAATCTGATACCAAATATCTGATTTTACTTAAGCTAGTCTCGGAGGAATAACAAAATCCTGGGAAAATTCTAAATAAACCTTGCAATTTTTAGTATGATCCAAAATACGTCACATGGCCAAAAAAGCAGAGCTAAACAAATTATCAAAGTCATAACAATGTGAAAAATCAGCTGTTTGTATTCAAGACATAGGGCCAGATCAGCTCCCCCTGAGGAAAAACTCATGTGAGGAAGCTAAAGAGGGACAAGATCTCCACAGATGGAGAGTTCTCCTCAAATCATTCCATGTGCCCCTCTGTGGAACAGGCTAGAGAACAAGCTTTCAACTCCCCAGTCCCTGAGATCAGCACAAGGTCTCCATGCTGGCTTTGGGTCCAGTAATACCATAGTGACAGGGAACTATGGAGGAGCCAGTTATAAATGTTTTATTGGAATATCTTCTAGCATATCCTTGAAATATTTCTCTCTCCTTCTCCACTTTACCTTCTGTTTCACTTTTTCAGACAGTGCATCATGTTTTCCTTGTTCAAGATCTTTTTTAAAATTCAGCCACTCACAGGAATGCCAGATCCCCAGCAATTTGCCATTCTTTTGGCGCACTATCCTTTCCTGCTTCATTGCTGACCACTTTCCCCTTTGTCAGTGTTGTAGCTAGCTGTGACTCCATAACAGCTCCTTGACCTACTTCTTTCTATTATGTTGTGTAACCTACCCAATGCATTTCATTCTCTTCCTTTCTCTCATGCCTTAATCACATAAATCTCTTTGTCTCCGTGTGGAAATGTCCTGTCTTTCACTCCCTCCTTCTCTCCCTTTAGCACTGAACTACCTTTATATCTATCTCCATCATATTAATTATCTTCCTTTATACTTTATCCTTCAACTTTGTTCTTCTCTGTCTCAGTCTCTTACTTTTTTCTTCCCCCATTACACCTATCCCTTTCACTTAATCTCTTTGTTTTACCAATATCATGTCATCCAACCTTTATTTCTCCTTACTGCAGCCTAGGGTTTTTTCCTCAGTACATTGTCTTTTTTTTTTCTTGCTATCCCTCCCCCTCTGAATGTATTTTTGCACTGCCCTTTGTCTGCCTTTTTCTGTCACATTATCCTGCTTCTACTTTCCCTTTCTCTCTGGAGTGTCATTTTGGTATAAAAGAAATTGTGTCTCACATTATTTATTCCCTTCAATTTTTGGTAAATGCACCTTCTGTTATATATAGACACATTTACACACAGAATCCTTCAATTACCTTTAAATTGTCACTATAATTTCAAGTGTACATGATGTTTATAGTCGTTGAATTCTCCTGTGGTTAATGCAATATAAATCACTCACTCTTATTTATTCATACTCTATCATAAAGAGGTAGGTTTAGAATCTTCTATTTCTCGTGTGTATTCTTTTAACGTTACAGGGCCTGATTGTGTGTGGCCATAGACACATGCAGATGTGTATGTTGGGGGGTCAGCTCCCTGAATGCTGGGACTGGAAGAGTGCTAGGTTAGGGATACTAGTACAGGGTGAGGTACAGTTGGGGTCACTGCCCTTCTGCACTAGTTGGCAGACTGCAGCTGGCACAGAGGAAGTATGTGCTATGCTTCCAAAAGGTGGTGTAGGAGCTACCTTTGAGCTCACTCGCCCAGTGTACCTGGAGACATTCTGCCTACCTTATGCTCTACAGACTAGGCACAATCATGGTCCCTAATTTTAGGGGAGTACAAGGGCTACACCCTCCTTGTGCCCCAGAGGGTACACATTTACTGAAAGGGAATAGGTAGTTGGTCAGGCTGTGGCCCTGCCCCTGACCCCCACTTCCATATCAGCTGCAAAGCAGGGCATGCATAATGGAGTGGGAGAGCAGGCTACAAGAGGGTAGTACATTCTGCCTCCTTCTCTTTGATTTAGACTACTTGGAAAGGGATTGTGCATACAGTCCATTGTATCTCTGGGTGATGCAGCTCCTAATCAATACTAATCACAGGGCTTAAATGGCACAGTTGGGTCCCGTGGAATTACATCAGAGTTGAGCCCTGTGAGTTCAAGTTTCATCTTAGTTGGCTTGATCTTTTGACAAAACAATCTGCATTGCAACACCCAAAAGCCACACTGTGAATAGCGCAATCCCTTTCCGTTGATATCTTAGACATTTTTGGCTCTTCACTTGGAGTTCTATAAAAATGTGTGAATGGAGTTTTAGGAAATGTTACACCATATGTAGTGGATTTGTAGCCAACCTAACAGCTTGGATGAAAGTGCATTATGCTGCAATATGAGAAAGAGTGTGGAGCAATTTCAGACTCTATTGCTTATGCCTTGCAATTCCATGAAGGTGATCCTCATAAGGTTTTATTCCCAGACACTTCCATTATGCAGTCATAGCTTCATTTTTACTTGATTTCTCCCTGAGAGGCGAGGTAAGTTAGCTTGGAGGTAAAATGCAAGATCGTTTGAAATAAACAAACTAGGGAAATGCAACCTAGATGGAGCTACTATAAGGTGAGTGCAAAACTGCTTGGAAAACCATTCCCAGAGAGTAGTTATCAGTGGTTCACAGTCATGCTGGAGGGGCATAATGAGTGGGGTGCCACAGGGACCGGTTCTGAGTCCGGTTTTGTTCAATATCTTACCAATGATTTAGATAATGGCATAGAGAGTACACTTATAAAGTTTGTAGATGATACCAAGCTGGGAGGCATTGCAAGTGCTTTGAAGGATAGGATTAAAATTCAAAATGATCTGGACAAACTGGAGAAATGGTCTGAAGTAAATAGGATGAAATTCAATAAGGACAAATGAAAAGTACTCCATTTAGGAAGGAACAATCAGTTGCGCACATACAAAATGGAAATGACTGCCTAGGAAGGAGTACTGAGGAAAGGAATCTGGGGATCATAGTGGACCACAAGCTAAATATGAGTCAACAGTGTAACACTGTTGCAAAAAAAAGTGAACATAATTCTGGGATGTATTAGCAGGAGTGTTGTAAGCAAGACACGAGAAGTAATTCTTCCGGTCTACTCCACGCTGATTAGGCCTCAACTGGAGTATTGTGTCCAGTTCTGGGTACCACATTTCAGGAAAGATGTGGACAAACTGGAGAAAGTCAAGAGGAGAACAACAAAAATGATTAAAGATCTAGAAAACATGACCTATGAGGGAAAAAATGGGTTTGTTTAGTTTGGAAAAGAGAAGACTGAGAGGGGACATGATAACAGTTTTCAAGTACATAAAAGGTTGCTACAAGGAGGAGGGAGAAGAATTGTTCTTCTTAACCTCTGAGGATAGGACAAGAAGTAATAGGCTTAAATTGCAGCAAGGGAGGCGTAGGTTGGACATTAGGAAAAACTTCCTAACTGTCAGAGTAGTTAAGCACTGGAATAAATTGCCTCAGGAGGTTGTGAATTCTCCATCATTGGAGATTTTTAAGATTGGGTTAGACAAGCTCCTGTCAGGAATGGTCTAGATAATACTTAGTCCTTCCATGAGTGCAGAGGACTGAACTAGATGACCTTACAAGGTCCCTTCCAGTCCTATGATTCTATGTGACATCTAAATTGAGGTTTAATTGAATTAATTTTGTATTGTGGATTTTAAATAAGGGGGAAGAATTAAGATATGTTCCTGATGCTATAAAGGAATGGCTAAAGTCTGTACTGCATCTTCGGAGAGATGTAGACCAGAGAGTGTAGCCTAAGATGATGGCTAAGGGCAAAAGTGGCGTTACACCACCTTTGTGCCACCCAGATCCTCGGCTGTTGCAGGGATCAAAATTGCTCTGAGTATAAGTTGTCACAGTCGCTGAGGCTGCTCTAACTTACTGCAGATTTACCTTGGTGGCTATGGACTGCTCTACAGTCCAGTATCATCATAGGACTGACAACTGCAGTCTTCTCCTTTCGGCCACCACCTTTGGCATAACACCTATGAGAGGACCTGTCAGGAGAGTGCAGTACAGAGTGCTTAAATCATTAGCCCTATGCTTCTGTGTCTTGGGGAAATTCTCTCTGGCCTTTTGTGGTTGTTTTTGGCTTATATATGCTACTTGAATGGGAGCATATAGTGTTTAATCTTAATGCAACAAACTAAACACTATATGGGAAATTGTTCCATCCTAGAGTTCCTCACGTTTGTGGTTGGCTATAGATCTGTATCTGTAATTATGGAAGCTTTGCTTTTACCACTATTTTTCCTTCCACAAAGACACATCCCCTCCACCCCCCTCCAGTGTGGGGATCTGGCCTGGAGAATTGTTTTCTAAACCACATATCAGAAACACCCATTCATGGTTCAAACTAGGGCTATATTTAAACCTTCTGTTAAACCTTACTCGGGTTCCTTCCAGAATTTGTCAATTTAGATTGTATGCTCTTTGGGACAGGGATTTGTACGCTCTTTCTTTGTGTTAGGAAAATGCCTGGTGTGTTTGTACTAAAAAACAGTACCATGACTCTGCTAGTTTGTGGCATATGCCAGGCCTAAAACAGAGCTATAAAATGCTTTTCAGTCCACTGTCATCTGAGCCACATAGCCCACGATGTTGCCTACAACTCCTCCTCCCTAAGTCACTTTTTGGATAAGCAGTTATTTTTTGTATTCTCATGTGTGGCTCTCACATATTGTTTGAAGAAAACTCTCATCTCTAAAATCTGATGCTTCAAAACTTGGTGAAAAAAGATATTTAATGCACAGTAGGAATTTATTCCAGAGGAGAACACAGATTCTTTTGCCATGTGTGCATATTTATATTCAAGTTACCTGGTAGCAATTACACCAGGTTTGGTTTGCAATTACATGAGGCTGGTGATACGATCTTGTGCTGAACTGTGAATGTATTCCAATTGGAGGTGGGGTAGTAGAATTCTAAATGGAGAAAAGCAGAGGCAGAAGAAGGTGGCAGGTGTAATTTAGCCAAATCTACTTGGTCTATACCCTCATTGGCATCTGTTTGCTTGGAAGATATGAAAGAACCCCCTTGCAGATATGTTGCAGATGCTCAAAGGTCTGGAACTTTCAAAGCAAAATGAGACCATATGGGGTACATTTTAAAGGACCATATAAAAGTGCTAAGTGCAATCGCATAAAAGTGTTAATGCACTCACATCCCCTTCTATAATCCCAGGATTTTTCATGTACATGAGGTAGTGTATGTTCAGTTCTTTATTTTTATATGGTTTCATATTTTATTAGACTTATAAAACCTTCTATTTTCTGATTTCTACCTCTGACAATGTTTTTTTATTCTTTTTAAAAGATATAATAAATAGAAACTCTGGACTGCTTATATTAGCAATTTATGACAGATTCAATATGTAGTGAGACTCAGAAATAGTCTTCAGTCTCTGAATCTCAAAAGACTTGATCACCTTGTTTATAATACTACTACCTACTGTACCACCACAAACAGGGACAAATCCCAAGACCCTCACACAGTGTTTACTCAAGTTTTATCCATTCCTTACTCAGACAAACTTGTACTGATTCACAAGCATGAGTGATATGTGATAATGGACTCAAACCCACCATCCAGAACCAGGCTTGCAGCATATTGTCTCTAGTGGCACAGGATCCAGGTCAGCATGCTACAGTATATGTGATTATGAAACCTCAGATTTTGTAACCTGAAATGTTCTTTGATTTAAAAGTCAGGAACACAGTTATGTAACATCTGAAATGGGTAACTCACAATATTGTGCCAACAGTGTCTATGAAGAGCTAAATTCAAAGCAATCTACTGTATATTAAATGTATTTAATCAAAATACAACTTACATTAGACAGCTGCAAGTTTGAATTGTTTGCCCAAGTTAATCCACAGAAAATAAAAAATATTCAAACTACTGAGCTTTGTCTTCTTTTCTTTTTTTTAAAAAAGGTGAGCAAAATTGAACTACAGCCCTTTAAATTAAAACTTTAATGAGGCTGAGTTGCTTGTACATGTACAGCAGCTCCAAGGAGGATTGAAAGATCATAATCTGTCTGGAGAAACAATGATTTGTGTGGAGTTTGTTGTTTGCTTGTTTTACCAATTCCTGATCTAATCATCATATAGGATTCATCCTGAGCAATTTTGTTGTCATAGCTTGAAGCTATTTTTATGATTCTGCATTAATTCATGTTACTTTCTGCTTTCATTTGTTGACTCTGTGCCTTTGTCACAATAAGGACGATGAGAATATTCAGTGAGAATATATTGCATATGAAAATGTGGTGATAACCTATTGTGATAAAGCTTGCAGCAGGAACAGGAAAATGTCACTCAATCCAGACCCATGAAGATCTCAGGATTTCAAAATGAGTAAATACCTTTCCCTCTCCCCATCCACCCCTAGACCATTTATATCTTTTCTTGTCAGTGACTGTAAGGATAGTGGGAAATAGTACAAAAATAGCCAATTTTAGTAACATTTTTAGGAGTATAATTTCATGCCCCCTTTTGGAAGCCTTATTGCCCTATTCATACTCAATACTCAATACTTTCAAACTTTCAATCTAATTCCAACATTTCTTGGCCTCACCAGTGAACTGGAAATGTTAAATATATCATGCATAGCTTCTTTCATGCATATTTTCATACAAGAAGCAGTTTCCTGCTGCACTACTCTGTGAGGATAGGGATTACAGGTGCCCCCTTTCATTTTTCCAGGTGGGTGTGCCATGCCACTCCGGCCCTTCCCCCAAGGCCTCACCCTATCTCTAACTCTTCTCGCTCCTGCTCTGCCCCCTCCCCTGAGCCCTCCCCATCATTCCACCTCTTCCCATCCCTGCTCCGCCCCTCTCTCCAGTGCCTCCTAACCACTGCTGAATGGCTGGTTGGCTGGTGGCTGGTGGGTGCTGAGCACCTACTATTTTTTATTCTGTGGGTGCTCCAGCACTGGACCACCCATGGAGTCGGTGCCTATTGTTCAGTATTTGCTAGAATTCTGTAATATTTTACAGGTTTTTTGCTAAACATATTCTTGTTTGGTTTGTTTAAAAGTAGTTGCTCCTGGAGTGATAGCGGTACCTGTAGTTTTTGATACTGTGTTTGCATTCTTCCCACCTTGGTTTTGATAAACTATTATATTTCAAAAAACTCATCTGGGCTGTTCTATAGCATTCTAAAATGAGAAAATCCTGAAAGGGATGTCAAGACTATGTTGTCTTTAGCTCCCAACATAGTTTTTGAGCTATTTTCTGTCTCTTCTCTATTAGCCTAGAGAGTTAAGTGGATATTTGGTATAAGATGAAAAGTATAGACTAGACTGTGGCAAATGTCCCTTGCATAGTTGCACAATTAGGAGGAGGGTCCATTGAGTCTGAGAGCCCTTGTACCCCAGATAGTCGCCAGCTGTAGTGCCTGTGCTTCTCCTATCCTTTGTCTGTTGGAGCTTATCAATACCAGTGTTATACAAATAATTGACAAGTGCTCTCCTGAAAACAAGCACTGCTTCCTGGTAGTGCTCCATTGCATTAGGTGCTGCACAAACATAGAGTACTTCTTGCTCCACAGCACTTGGACTCTAGGGCCCTAATTGAGGAAAGGCTGTGGGGATAGGTGATGGGGGAAGGTGGAGGCGGGGGGTGGGGGAGCCTCTGATGGGGCAGCCCTGCACCCTGACATTAGCCTCCTTCTTCCCCCCTCCCCTGCACAGCAAGCAGGAGGCTCCCAGGAGCAGCTCCAAGCAGAGGGCAGGAGCAGCACATGGCAGTGGGGGGAGGGACAGCTGAACTGCCGGCAATTGGTAACCTGCTGACCAGCTGCTGCACAGGGAACTTAGGGGAGTGGGGGGCTGATGGGGGGCTGCCAGTCCACCGTGGTTCCAAGCCCCCACCAGCTAGCTGCAACAGGCTGCTCTTCCTGCAAGGAGTGGACAAAGCAGGCGGCTGCCAAACAACTGTTATAAGGGAGCGCTGCGCAACTTTAAACGAGCATGTTCTCTAATTGATCAGCAACGTAACAACAAAACAACGTTAACCGGGATGAATTTAACTGAGGAATTACGGTATTTTTGCCACTGACTTCAAGAGGGCCAGGATTTTACCCACTGTATATACAATAAATACCTTTTGTTTGGAGCTGGTATAGTGAGTGATGATCTAATGAACAACACTTAACCTGTGATTGACAAATAACTTCTTCCAAAAAGTCATAATCATTTCTAAAAACAGAAAACAGTTTTTTAAAGTCATATAGAGGTTTAGAATCCATCATATTTCTGTGCTGTTTTCAGGCAATTTCCTTACCAACAACTGGAAGCCATTTTCTATTCAGAAAAAAAAAGTTTAGTTTTTTCAAATAATATTTAATTTCCTTATCTAATTGTTTTGGCATAAACAAAATGCAGAAGCTTTTGCTCTCTAAAAAACTCCTAACAATTTCAGTTTTACATCAATTATAGTAGCTTTGAAAGGAAATAATGCATCTGGAGATGGTGCTGAATTGCATGAAATTAATTACTACATGTGCAAGTTTTCAGTAATTAATTCCATTGAGGCCCGTAAAATCCATTGCTAGCTGAATTACATGGCTTTTAGTCTTTTCTTTTCTCCATGAAAATTGCTTTATCATATTTTAAGCCAAGTTAAAGTGACAAGGAAAATATTCTAAGGTCATCCTGGAAAATGCCATAGGTTTCTTTGTCGTGCCCATGGGATAAAGAAATCAAGCTCTTATTATGGTGAGTTACTGCAGTGACCACACACTTCTCAATTTTGTTCTGAAAAATCATTATCTGCTGTTGAGGTAGTGAGAGAGTTAAGGCTGGAAGAGGCAGCGTTCTTTCTTTGCACAGGTTATAATATATTAACTGCAATGCTGTTATCTTTTCATTTAATCAGTCTTTTGTCTCATGAGTGCGCATTACCTTTGTTATGTTCTTCACATTTAGCCTTCTCACTATCATCACTGTTCTTGACTGATGAGTCCAAACTAAGCAACTGGATTTGTCAAGCCTGTGTTTGGGTGAATTATGGGTATGCCATGAGAAATGGGGAAAAAATTGAGAGTTGCATTGGGAAGACACTGTTAGGCATACATACTGTTAAAAAAGCACTTTGGACCAAATCCTGTTACTAAGATTGGGGACCTTAAACAAGCTCCAAAAGGCTGATATGGAATTGCCCAGTGCAGGGGAATTTGGAGAGTTGGCTTTAAGTCAACTAACTCTCAGCATAGAAGGCAGGTTGGGTCTGACAGGAAAGGGGATTTCTAGGAGTGGAATATAATGGAGATCAGAGGGGATGAGGCCAGAACATGATCCCTGGCTGGTGAAATGGGCAGGTTTTAATAATTTGCATGAAGGGCCACAAAGGGAATATAGGTGGCTTCAAACTACATTTGCCTTCTCATTTCTGATCTAACTATGATCTCAGTGCACCTGGAAATTGTGCCCACTAAGTGACCAATGACTTTACAACTTCTAAGCTAAAGCCAATTATAGAATGATACATTCATTATTGTGGTCACCATATATTTTGGCTGCCTGGACTGATCCTAGTGAGCCACATTCTGCTCGGATTTACATCCCTTGCAACGTGCAGGTTTCCATGGGGGCTGCGGAAGAAAGGGGATAATTTGGTTTATCTTGTTCATTGTGTATTGAATCCGTACGTTGTTGTTTTCACATCTATTGAAAAATCGTGTATTTCTAATGTCTTTACAAATATCAAAATATTGGACTCATGCCAACTGTGTATAAAATAGACAATACTGAATGTAGGAATAGTGTGGCACTCTTACTCACATGTATCTAATGTTAAGGGCAGTAAAAAAAATCTTTTTCACAGTAGTGGGATAAGTTTGGAGACTGTACAGTGTGTAGTTTTATAGCAAACTTGCTCATCCTGGGCCACATCCTGAAGACTTGAGGTATTTTCTCGCAACCCTTACTTTGGATAATCTCTCAGTAAGTCATGAGACTTAAACTCAGTTTTTACTGAAGAAAAATCCAATCACTTCAGTGAGATTTCTGGCTAAATAAAGAGAGACTAAGGATTGAGCATGGACCCTGTGGTGTGATGTGTGAAAAAATAATGCAGTAGGCCATAACTGAAGACCTGCTTCATGGTCATGCCTTTGAGTGCCATCAGGACAATTGCCAGGTTCTCTTAACAGCTGCAACTTATTGTGATTTGAAAAAGTAAAACATCTGTCCATTTCAAAAGACTATCAAAAGGGTTGGTACTGTTTAGATGTCAAGTTGTACATTTGTAACTGTGAAAGTAATTAACCATTAGGGTAGTTCATGAAGGGGTGTGGTAAATTCTCTAGCAATTGGAGTCTTTCAATGAAATCTGGGTGTTTTTCTAATATATATGCCCTAGTTCCACCACAAGTTATTGAGCTAGGTGCGGGAACAAGTGGGTGACATTCTCTGGCCTGTGATATGCAGGAGATCAGATTAGATCAGTCGACCCTAAACTATGGAGTGGACCCCTTCGGAGGTCACAAAGGAACATGGGTGGGTGGGGTGTCTGGCAGGGCACAGGCCAGCCCCTACAGAATGCGGGTAGGCAGCACCACCCAGACCTGCTCTGACCCCAGCTCCACTCTGGCCCTGCCCCCAGCCCAACCGCGGCCCTGCTCCCTGCCACTGCCCCTGACCATGGTGCCCGTGGGAGTGTGGACCAGGTAAGGGGAGTAAGGGGGGGGCACTGACAAAGTTTGGGCACCACTGGATTAGATGAACACAATGGTCCCTTCTAGTCTTAAAATGCAAGTGTAAGCAGTCAGGATGAGCTCTACCCTGACATCTGGTGGTGAATTATGGCAAGTGTGGAAAAGAACTCCAGGAGCTGATCTTGTTTGCATAGGCACACCCACCCGCCTGGCATGAAACAACAGCAACTGAAAGTGGTTACTTTGACTGGTGTGGGATCCCCAGTTTCTCTGTTATTGGGGCAGGAAGAATAAAGTTTTGTTACCCTGATTCTGTGAATCAAGGCCAGTGGAACTGTTGTATGACAAAAGGACTGAGTGAGTCCTTCACCATTACCTAAGTAGCAGGTCGTCCCCCCTCGGTGCGGCCCCCGCGGCGCAGCTCATCCCCCCCCCCGGCGTGGCCCCCGCGGTGTGGCTCGTCCCTCCCCCCTCCACGCGGCCCCCGCGGCTTGTCTCCCCCCACCCCCAGCGCGGCCGGCTCGGGTCGTGTCGTCCCCCGCAGCGCGGCTCGGGTCGTGTCCCCCCCCCCGGCGTGGCCCCCGCAGCGCGGCTCCGTATCGGACCCAAGCCCGGCAACCCCGGCCGGAGCGCGGCTCGATTCCTGGGGGCGGGGCTTGCAGCAAGCCCCGCCCCCAGGAATCGGGCCCCGCTCTTGCTAAAGCCGGCCCTGTCCGAGGTCACTGGGTGGGGGCTTGAGACCGTTTTGCATTGTGTTATAGAAACGGAACTCCTAGATACAGAACCCGGCCCTTGTTGCTGCCAACTTAGATAGGCAGAAGGGTTACACAAGAATTTATGGAAATAAATGGCTGATGCCTTTAATGTTATAAATCAGAGATTTGCAAATATACAAATGAAAGTGAGGCTTGCAGCATCTCTTCTCAAATGGTTTCTTACTGGGATTAAGGAGAACTGCTGGACACATCACAACCAATCAGATTGAAACAAAAGATGGGTGAATTGGTTTGGCTAAAATAAGAACCAACCCAAAACATTACCCAAAGTTTTAGATTTGCAAAAGTTTTGAAACCTTTATTTTGAAAATGTATTTTTCATTTTCATGACAATTCTCCTCTTCATGCTTCTGGATAAAACTGGGATTGCTGTAATTCTGTGCAAAAGGCTACTTGTAGCTGAGCTTGAAATAAGATGTAATCAGGGAGCTCCCAAACATTCTATAAAAAACAGTTCCAAAAGATGGCCAATCAATTTCCAGCGTAAAGATTAGATTATGCATTGGAGGCACAGGACATGATTGGGGATGGTGAAGAACCTCTGTAAATGAAAGGGGTTGCCCAATCCCTCCCAGAGCTATAAAGAGAGCAAATGACATGAGCTAGACCATCCCTTAGGATGGTGCAGCAAAGTCTTCTCTCAGAGGCCACTGCTAGACCACTCTGAAGAGGATGTGGGCCTATGTCCCTACTCCTTCCTTAGCCCCTTCTCTTTATTTAAAGTACAAAGCACCTCTGAGGGGGCTAGGAGGGAGCAGCCCCAAATTGGGAGAGGGGGCACAGATGGCATGCGGGAATATAGACTGTGACTGGGGCCACAAAGGGGAGAAAAATCCCCTCCCCCAGCACCTCCACAAAGATCAGTCACAATCCGCTTCTCATTCTGTAATCTCAGGAAGCTAGACTAGTCTGGGTTAAATGAGGATCTGGTCACAATATGCACCACATCCTGCAGTCCTTATGCAAGACCTGTTGAAGTCAGTGGGAGCTTTGGTTGTATAAGGATGACTAGGCAGGCTCTATGTTTGGATAAAGTTCTATACAAACTTTCTGGTGCTTATTTGGATCAAACCCATCCTTTGAGCTTTTTGAGATTCACCTCCCCCCACAATTATAATAGGAGATTTGTGTAGAGTGTGATAAAAATAAAATAAGGACACTAACAGAAACCTATTGCTAATTGAGCAATACTGTTTTCAGCACATTTGTTAGGTGCTTATTGTACTGTTTAATGATGTAATTTCCTGTAAATCAGAACATTCAAGATCAATATGTGGCAAAAGAATGGATGGCATTATTGGAAAACCACTAGCCTAAACAATTGTCCCCTTTAACAGCTTTATTTAAATCCAAGTCCTCGTCTCAGCCCACGCTCCTTTTCATATTTATGCAAGTCAGCTGGTACTGGGTCCTAGTCTTCCAGGTGGCACTTCTGGTGTGCACAGTAGGTGAGAAGTAATAAAAAAAGGATTCAGAGACTTCTGTCTTCATATGCTGTCTGCAATACTGCACTTAAGCATCTTACAATGAATAAAACTGTCAGTCTCCCCCCTCACTAATACAGGTTGATACCTTAAGTCCAGCATTCACACTGAAGAGTATAGATGGAAAGTAACCAGAAGAAGAAGAGAACAGCATTTTTTGTGCCTCAGGCACTCAAAATATGTGACTCACTGGCCTTTCTACTTTTGCAGAGGTAGGGTATATGTGCTTTTTTTACCCTTTCATACCAGACAGCCACTGGATAAATGCCAAGGAAAGCATGATCTGGTTTCTAATCAGTGGACAGGCTAGTTCATGAACTCAGTCAGCCAAACAGAGAAAGCAATTTTTACTTCTATAATCTGAAAGTTGTGCTTATCACAACAGACAGTAGATTGATTCAAGTCTGAGATTTTCTCTGTACATCAAGTACAGATACTGCTTGATTCTCATGTAGCCTTTCTTGATTGAATTAAAGAGTAAATAGTGATGTGGTTAATGTAGATTAGATTACATTTTAAGCCTCACCTAGTGTTTTAATAATCCATCATGGAATACAGTTTAGATAGTTGGAGTTCATAGGAGTTTTCAGCGCTGAATTCTCTATCTAGCTGCTATAGGATGAGTTTTCTCATAAATACAGAGGCAAGTGCATTGGGGTTTCTTTACACTAAGCACACATACTTTGAGACTATTCTCTCTGAGCATCACGCAGCATTGTGAAATGTTCTGTTGTATCCACAGGTACTATATGTACATTTTCAAGTGTTTAAAGGGTTAAATCAAGATCTTCCAGTTAATTATTAAAATATTCTTAACAATAAAAATGAATTGTAAGGAAATTTTTGGAAGGTCTGGCAAGCTTTCCGAGTCAGTCAATCAGATTAGTTAGACCTTGGAAGAAAGAAGGGTCTACTACAGGGATAGACAACCTTTGTCATGCAACCCATCAGGGAAATCCACTGACGGGCCGGGACAGTTTGTTTGCCTGCAGTGTCTGCAAGTTCGGCCAATCGTGGCTCCTACTGGCTGCAGTTCGCCGCTCCAGGCCAATGGGGGCTGCGGGAAGCGGCGGCCAGCACATCCCTCGGCCTGTGCCACATTCTGCAGATACCATTGGCCTGGAATGGCGAACCGCAGCCAGTGGGAGCTGTGATCGCTGAACCTGCGGATGCTGCAGGTAAACAACTGTGTGCTGTGTGCCAAAGGTTGTGTGCCAAAGGTTGCCGATCCCTGGTCTTGTAGTTAAAGTACAGGATGGGCAGTTAGGAGATCTGAGTTTTATTTGTGGGTCTGCTGTTTCTTGCTGTATGACCTTGGGCCAGTCATTTAACCTTCCTGTGCTTCAGTTTTCCCATTTGTAAAGTGTTGATAGTGGTATTTACCTTGCAGACTTATTTTGCTTAATTAGTTAATGTTTGAAGAGTGCTTTGAGATCCACAGATGAAAGCTGTGATAGTATTTTGCACTGCTATCTGCTGCTATCTACCTAATCTGTTTTAGCAGAATCACGAAGATGCAAGAGAGAGATGGATGCAGATACACGTCTGTGTAACAACCACTCTGCTCTCTTGGGAGCAAGTTAACATTCTTTCCTGAGAGAACTGATCTGCTCATAGATTAGATAATCAAACACAGATACACATTACACTGGCAAGGTGTTTTAAAGGAGAACCTTGACTAAAAATAAAGATACATCTTGGTCAGCAAACGTCAGGCTGGCATGTGGAGGGACTGATAAAATTGAGGATTAAAAGTAATGGCATTTTTAAGAATAGTAAGAGGGAAAATGGGCCACATTCTGATCTCAGTTACACTGGTGTAACTGCACTGGGAACAAGATGGTTAGCACAGGAGGACCTTTAGCTTTCATACTAAAGTACATTTCACAGATAGATTATTTGGATTTACACCACTGGACCTGAGATCAGACTCCTGCCATTACAGAGCAGCTACTTGGATTCTGTCCTTGAAAGACTGTTAAAGCTTTCCATAATGGTGCAACGACAAGGCCACAGCTATTCTTTTGCCTACAGTTAATAGTTTTCTGTGGGCGAAAGCTGGCAGTATAGACAAACACCCAAACAAAACATTTTAAAATATGATCATAAAACCATCTTCATCCATTTCCTTACATCAACCTTTTTTTGTAGTATTCATAATGTAGCTGTCATAGTGAGAGAGGCTGGAATTCTCTGATGCTTCGGTGTGTGTTCTATTGTGCCAATCACTGTGGTATCCGAGCCCCTCTAAAATAAAAATAATGAGATCCTTAGTTCCTGATGTGGACAAACTGTTTTCTGTGTTTTCTTCGTATCACTCGGAGTTGAAGAGTTATTTCTTTCTAAAGAGACGCTTCAGTGGACATGTGGCAATTCCTATTTGCTCCCAAGGTGTTTGGGCCTGTATTCTTTTTAAGGAAAATCTCCCACTGAAGCCAGTGGACGTTTTGCCTGAGTAAACACCATAGGAGCAGAGCCAAAGTTGTTAATGCAGGCCTGGAGCTGTCCTGACTTCAAGGTGCTTCAATAGCATGGTGATGGATTTGAGCTGTTCTGTCTTTGCTCTCTTTACTAAGAATGTGAAGAAACTACACATAGATACAGGTGAGTTCCAAATAACCGTGTTTACTAACAATATAAGGACATACAAGGCCTTAAAGCATATATACATCACTGCTCCGTTAGGGTCTGGTGGCTTCTGCAAAAGAAGACAGGAAGGACCAATAGAAGGCTCCCTAACTATTTAAAAGGATATTACTCAATTCCTATACACTACAGGAGCCAAAATAAGAACCTAAAAAAAAAAAAAAAAAAAAATACAGGCCAGTTGTATCATGTCCTTATTGCACAACAGTGAAATGTGCTTTAGTTTGGAAGCCAAGGGTCCTGTGTTAATCTTCTGGCTGTTTGAACATGTAGAGTATACCACATGTATCTGCACACAGTTGTTTACTCTTTGTATTATAGTAGTGTTAAGAGGCCCGGTCCCTAGTGTGCAATACAGCCTAGGTCTACATAAATAGTTAGATGTTTAATGTGCTTGGTGCTCTCCATTTCAGCTCCTGAAATAATCTTGCAGGGCGCAATCAAGACCTGAGCCCTGTTCAGAGGGGCAAGTTGTCTGTCACCGTGCAGAGGGGTAAGCAAGAAGTTTCCCTGCTGCCTCCCCCCCCACTTGTAAGCTTGTGCAAGGGATGCACCCAAAAGCAGTGTCAGCTCTCTCTATGTTCTGGGAAGTGCAGGGATTGTGTGAACCTCTCATAGAGTTGCTACTACAGGGGCTGTTTTTAGAGAAGACCATTTGTCCATGTCTCCGCCCTCAACTTGCCCAGGCTCCATATGTCATGTCACATACCAAATATTGGATCTGTGCAAGTAAAAGATTCCTGGTGTCCTTGTGACTGCCCAGCATTCTAATGGATGACATCTTTTTGGCTTTCACTTGGCAATAGTCTGTGTTGGGGAATGGCTTTGAGATGACTGGAGGGGAGCTTTGAAGAGGGTTGTGTGAGAGAGGAAATCTATTAGTTCTGCTTTCCCAGAGGTAGGTACTGTTGGGAGAGGGACAGATACCTCTTCTTGGGAAGACTGGACCCAAAGTGTGAGAAGAAAGATAGCATGGGGATAATGGGAGACACAGTGATCTGAGAGGGAACACAGTGCAAGGGGATGACAGAGCACATGGACAATAGGGAGCCAAAGAACAGTGGGCCACATGGAATGCTACATACACGAGTGCAAGAATTGGCATCGCCATGTACACATACACACAGATGCATACCCATGTAGACACCAGTGTTGCCATAAGTACTGATAAAAAAGATTTAAGTGTAAGTGGTAAGTACACCAAAACAGGACTGCTTATATAAGCAAAACTATAACTATGTTGTAGAAATCGTACTTATGTATTTATAAGTAAAAGTGCAAGTGGAAGTACAGTACTTTCAACTCCCTTTTCCTTGCAGTTGTTTAGTCAATATACGGACAACTAACTAAACAATATACCATAAGCATATAGGGGAAGAGAAAGAAAAAGAGCAACAATGACATTATATTCATATACACAAATAACCATAAAATCCTCTTATAAATATAAATAAATTTATACATTTTATTTCCATTATATATGTAAAACAATATTACGTACAGACAGCATATCATTCCATGAGATGGGCATTTATTTTAATAACAGCATCATCTTCACTGTATCATCCTGAAGATTGTTTCTTCTTGGCAGAGGCTCCCAGCTGCTGCTGGGCTTGGGAGCGAGCCTCTCCAGGGCTGTTTGCAGTCAGGGGCGGCTCTATGTATTTTGCCACCCCAAGCATGGCAGTCAGGCGGCTTTCGGTGGCATGCCTGCGAGAGGTCCACTCGTAACGCGTATTTGGCGGCATGCCTGCGGGAGGTCCGCCGGTCCCGCAGCTTCAGCATACCTGCCACCGAATTGCCGCCGAAACCGCGGGACCGTCGGACCTCTCACAGGCATGCGGCTGAAGGCAGCCTGACTGCCACCCTCACGGCGACTGGCAGGCCGCCCCCTGCAGCTTGCCGCCCCAGGCATGTGCTTGGGGCATTGGTACCTGGAGCCGCCCCTGTTTGCAGTGACCAATCAGAAGCGAAGGGGATGGTGTCACCTTCCTCCCTTAATGGGGCAACAGCAGGGCCAAAAGAAAAAATCCTTGGCAGCCAGAACTGAGGGTTTGAAGCTCCCAAGCTGGGACAGTGGGTTCTGGGGCCAGCCAAAATCTGGGACAGATGGGTGGGATGTGGTTGTTTCAAAAAACTATTTTGAAAAAGTACTTGCAGATAAAAAGCAATACATATACTTTAAGTATCTTTAAAATATACTTAAATATAAGTGCGAAGTACATAATATTTAAAGGACTTAAGTATCGGTATGTAGAATGATTTAAAATGCTTGTATACTAGTATAAATGTACTTAAGTGAATGGGAACACTGGCAGATGCCAGTGATATAGTTGAGTGCCTTGTTCCCCATACCTTTTGGATTAAAAAAAAAAGAAGAGAACCTACATTTTGTTCATCTATAGCCTCATCCCCACCTCTGCTCTCTATACCAGCTGTGGAGTAGCGCTGGTGCACCAAGGGGAGCAATCTGATTTCCATTTACTTAATGGATCAGGGCCCCTTTGTGCAAGAAGCAGCATCAATGGTAAATATACCTCTTCTCCAAGACACATTTCTCCACATTTCTATTAGCCCCAGTGCTAATACTGGGCATATGCTCCACACCATCCCATATACTAGTTTATCTCTTAAAAGCCACAGTCTAACTCTCCCTATAAGAAAAGAAATGCAACCATTTAATGAGGGGAAATGACTACTACTCCTCTTGTTCCAAACACTGAGAAGCAACTTAGCGTAAATCTGCCAGTTCACAGGAGGTCAATGTAAAGAAGGCAGGGATGATATACTAAGGGTATGTCTACACTACGGGATTAATCTGAATTTACAGAATTAGAATTTTGGAAACAGATTGTATAAAGTCGAATGTATGCGGCCACACTAAGCACATTAATTCGATGCCGTGCGTCCATGTACCGGGGCTAGCGTCGATTTCCGGAGCATTGCACTGTGGGTAGTTATCCCATAGTTATCCCATAGTTCCCGCAGTCTCCCCCACCCATTGGAATTCTGGGTTGAGATCCCAGTGCCTGATGGGGCAAAAAACATTGTCGCAGGTGGTTCTGGGTACAGCCTCACCCCTCCCTCCAGGAAAGCAATGGCAGACAACTGTTTCACACCCTTTTTCCTGGGTGAACACTGCGGACTCCATACCATGGCAAGCATGGAGCCCGCTCAGCTCAAGACAGCAGTCATGACCATTGTAAATACCTCGCGCATTCTCGTGCAGTTTATGCTGAACCAGGACCAGAAAAACAAGGCGAGGAGGAGGCGGCGACGGCAGGACAGCGACAAGAGTGATATGGACATGGACACAGAATTCTCTCAAACCGCGGGCCCCAGTGCTTTGGAGATCATGTTGTTAATGGGGCAGGTTCTATCCATGGAAGGCCGATTCTGGGCCTCGGAAACAAGCACAGACTGGTGGGACCGCATAGTGTTGCAGGTGTGGGATGACTCCCAGTGGCTGTAAAACTTTCACATGCATAAGGGCACTTTCATGGAACTTTGTGACTTGCTGTCCCCTGCCCTGAAGCGCCAGAATACCAAGATGAGAGCCGCCCTCACAGTTGAGAAGCGCGTGGCGATAGCCCTGTGGAAGCTTGCAATGCCAGACAGCTACCGGTCAGTCGGGAATCAATTTGGAGTGGGCAAGTCTACTGTGGGGGCTGCTGTGATGCAAGTAGCCAAAGCAATCACTGAGGTGCTGCTACGAAAGGTAGTTACTCTAGGAAATGTGCAGCTCATAGTGGATGGCTTTGCTGCAATGGGATTCCCTAACTGTGGTGGGGCGATAGATGGAACCCATATCCCTATCTTGGCACCGGAGCACCAGGGTATCCAGTACATAAACCGCAAGGAGTACTTTTCAATGGTGCTGCAAGCACTGGTGGATCACAATGGACGTTTCACCAACATCAACGTGGGCTGGCCGGGAAGGGTTCATGATGCTCGCGTCTTCAGGAACACTACTCTATTTAAGCGGCTGCAGCAAGGGACTTACTTCCCGGACCAGAAAATAACCGTTGGGGATGTTAAAATGCCAATAGTTATTCTTGGGGACCCAGCCTACCCCTTAATGCCATGGCTCATGAAGCCATACACAGGCAGCCTGGACAGGAGTCAGGAGCTGTTCAACTACAGGCTGAGCAAGTGCAGAATGGTGGTAGAATGTGCATTTGGCCGTTTAAAAGGTCGCTGGCAATCGTTACTGACTCACTCGGACCTCAGCCAAACCAATATCCCCATTGTTATTGCTGCTTGCTGTGTGCTCCACATTCTCTGTGAAAGTAAAGGGGAGACCTTTATGGCGGGGTAGGAGGCTTAGGCAAATCGCCTGGCTGCTGATTACGCGCAGCCAGACAGCAGGGCGATTAGAAGAGCACACCAGGAAGTGCTGCGCATCAGAGAAGCTTTGAAAACCAGTTTCATAACTGGCCAGGCTACAGAGTGAAATTTCTGTTTGTTTCTCCTTCATGAAAACTCGCCCCCTTTATTGACTCATTCTCTGTAAGGAATCCACTCTCCCCCTTCGATCACAGCTTGCTTTCAAAAGAAATAAAGACATTATCGTTTAAAAATCATTTATTCTTTATTAATTGATTATAAAAAGAGGGAGAGAACCCGGGTGGGGTTTGGGAGGAGGATCAGCAGGAAGGAAAAGGCCACTAAAAAAAGGTTAAAAAAATGACAGCCTTTTGGTTGGGCTGTCCACTGGGGTGGAATGGGAGGGTGCACGGAGCCTCCCCGCTCATGTTCTTACACGTCTGGGTGAGGAGGCTATGGAACATGGTGAAGGAGGAGGGGGGTTATACGGGGGCTGTAGCGGCATCTCGTCTCGCGTCTTCTTTTTCCGACGCCTTATCTGAGATAGCCTTCGGAACGGAGGAGGGAAGCTTGAAAAATTTGCAGCTGCTGGAGGGAGGGAAAAAAGGAGAGAATTTTTTAAAAAGATACATTTTACAGAACAATGCTTATACTCTTTCACGGTGACTAACACTATTCACATTACATAGCACATGTGATTTCTGTGCAAGGTCGCATTTTGCCTCTTAATATTGAGTGCCTGTGGCTTTGCTGCTAGAGATCACAGATGCAGGTCCGGGCAACAGAATTCGGCTTGCATGCGGCCATGGTAAGCCATTGTCTTTTGGCTTCTGCGCCCTCCTTTCCCACATACCAAGCAAAGCCCGTTGAGTGCTGCGGTTTTCCTGTTAACCTTCAGCAGCAGAAAACAAGCTAACCGCCCCCCCCATCCAATTCTCTGGATGATCGCTTTATCCCTCCCCCGCACCACGTGGCTGGTATCAGGGAAGATCCCTGCAGGAACCAAATTAACACACCCCACCCCGCCATGAATTCTCTGGAATGATGGCTTTATTCTTCCCCCCACCACATGGCTGGTATCAGGGAAGATCCCTGCTAGCCAAACGCAAAAAGCTCAGGGCCAATTCCCCCCCCCCCCCACTCCCCTACGCTTGGCTAACTGCAGGGAAGGATTTCTTTTCAGCCACAGTTAAACAGCCCAGTAGGAACGGCCACCTCTGTCCTCTTAATTAAATTCCCGTATTTCAACCAGGTTACCATGAGAGATATCACTCTCTTGAGGATTACACAGCGAGATAAAGAATGGATGTTGCTTGAATGCCAGCAAACACTGGGACCGTACACTGCCAGGCTTTGTCATGCAATGATACCAGATTACTTGCTACTAGCATGGCGTGGTCAAGTGTCCTACCATGGAGGACGGAATAAGGCTGCACTGCCCAGAAACCTTGTGGCAAGCTTTTGGAGTACCTCCAGGAGAGCTTCATGGAGATGTCCCTGGAGGATTTCCGCTCCATCCCCAGACACGTTAACAGACTTTTCCAGTAGCTGTACTGGCTGCGAATGCATCCCAAGTCCTCAGGGCAAAGTAATCATTAAAAAACGCTTGCTTTTAAAACAAGTTTTATATTTTAAAAGGTAAACTCACCTGAGGTCCCTTCCATTGGGCCATGGTCTTGGATACTGGCTTGGGAGGGTACTTCAGTCAGGCTGAGAAAAAGATCCTGGCTGTTGGGGAGAATGGAGTGCTGTGTGCTCTCCGCAAGCTCCTCCTCCTCCTCCTCCTCTTCCCTGTCTGCAGAATCCTCAGGTGTAGCTGGTGAGATTACCCCCGCCTCGGAATCCACAGTCAGAGGTGGGGTAGTGGTGGCGCCCCCCCCCCTAGAATTGCATGCAGCTCGGCGTAGAAGCGGCATGTCTGCAGCTCTGACCCGGAGCGATCATTTGCCTCCTTTGTTTTTCGATAGGCTTGTCTGAGCTCCTTGAATTTCACGTGGCACTGATCTGAGTCCCTATTGTGGCCTCTCTCCATCATGCCCTTGGAGATTTTTTCAAAAGTTTTGGCATTTTGTCTTTTCGAACGAAGTTCTGCTAGCACTGAATCCTCTCCCCATATAGCGATCAGATCCAGTACCTCCTGTACGGTCCATGCTGGTGCTCTTTTTCAATTATCGGCCTGCATGGTTCCCTGTGCTGATGAGCTATCTGTGGTCACCTGTGCTCTCCATGCTGGGCAAACAGGAAATAAAATTCAAATGTTCGCGGGGCTTTTCCTCAAAAAGAAGAACAGGAGTACTTGTGGCACCTTAGAGACTAACAAATTTATTAGAGCATAAGCTTTCGTGGACTACAGCCCACTTCTTCGGATGCATATAGAATGGAACATATATTGAGGAGATATATATACACACATACAGAGAGCATAAACAGGTGGGAGTTGTCTTACCAACTCTGAGAGGCCAATTAATTAAGAGAAAAAAAACTTTTGAAGAAATAATCAAGATAGCCCAGTACAGACAGTTTGATAAGAAGTGTGAGCATACTTACAAGGGGAGATAGATTCAATGTTTGTAATGGCTCAGCCATTCCCAGTCTTTATTCAAACCGGAGTTGATTGTGTCTAGTTTGCATATCAATTCCAGCTCAGCAGTCTCTCGTTGGAGTCTGTTTTTGAAGTTTTTCTGTTGTAATATAGCCACCCGCAGGTCTGTCACTGAATGACCAGACAGGTTAAAGTGTTCTCCCACTGGTTTTTGAGTATTTTGATTCCTGATGTCAGATTTGTGTCCATTAATTCTTTTGCGTAGAGACTGTCCGGTTTGGCCAATGTACATGGCAGAGGGGCATTGCTGGCACATGATGGCATATATCACATTGGTAGATGTGCAGGTGAACGAGCCCCTGATGGTATGGCTGATGTGATTAGGTCCTATGATGATGTCACTTGAATAGATATGTGGACAGAGTTGGCATCGGGCTTTGTTACAAGGATAGGTTCCTGGGTTAGTGGTTTTGTTCAGTGATGTGTGGTTGCTGGTGAGTATTTGCTTTAGGTTGGGGGGTTGTCTGTAAGCGAGGACAGGTCTGTCTCCCAAGATCTGTGAGAGTAAAGGATCATCTTTCAGGATAGGTTGTAGATCTCTGATGATGCGCTGGAGAGGTTTTAGTTGGGGGCTGAAGGTGACAGCTAGTGGTGTTCTGTTATTTTCTTTGTTGGGCCTGTCTTGTAGGAGGTGACTTCTGGGTACTCGTCTGGCTCTGTCAATCTGTTTTTTCACTTCAGCAGGTGGGTATTGTAGTTTTAAGAATGCTTGATAGAGATCTTGTAGGTGCTTGTCTCTATCCGAGGGATTGGAGCAAATGCGGTTATATCTTAGAGCTTGGCTGTAGACAATGGATCGTGTGGTGTATCCTGGATGGAAGCTGGAGGCATGTAGGTAAGTGTAGCGGTCAGTAGGTTTCCGGTATAGGGTGGTATTTATGTGACCATCGCTTATTAGCACAGTAGTGTCCAGGAAATGGACCTCTTGTGTGGATTGATCTAGGCTGAGGTTGATGGTGGGATGGAAATTATTGAAATCATGGTGAAATTCCTCAAGGGCTTCTTTTCCATGGGTCCAGATGATGAAGATGTCATCAATGTAGCGCAAGTAGAGTAGGGGCGTTAGGGGACGAGAGCTAAGGAAGCGTTGTTCTAAGTCAGCCATAAAAATGTTGGCATATTGTGGGGCCATGTGGGTACCCATAGCAGTGCCGCTGACTTGAAGGTATATATTGTCCCCAAATGTGAAATAGTTGTGGGTGAGGGGCTTTTCCTGTCTACCTGGCCAGTGCATCTGAGTTCAGATTGCTGTCCAGAGTGGTCACAATGGTGCACTGTGGGATAGCTCCCGGAGGCCAAGGCCATCGAATTGCAGCCACACTAACCCTAATTTGAAATGACAATATCGATTTTGGCGCTCGTCGGGGTGGAGTACAGAAGTTGATTTTAAGAGCCCTTTATTTTGAAATAAATGGCTTCGTTGTGTGGACGGGTGCTGAGTTAATTCGATTTAACGCTGCTAAGTCTGAATTAAAGTCATAGTATAGACCAGGCCTTAGTGCATGTTTGCATTACAAAATCAGTTTCATTTTCTAATCATTGACACATGCTTACGATAAAAATATATTATTCTTAGTATACAGAAAACTCTGGGCAATGCAGATATCACTGTGGTAGCTGTGGAAATTGTTGATTTTTCCATGGTAACTACTATAGCTGAACTGGAAATCCATTTTTGAGATTTTGAAAAATTTTCCCATCCCAAATCAGGACAAAGAGTCAAAATCTTGAAAAAAAATTGCACATTGAAAATCCCCCCTGAAAAAAGAAATCAAATTGGGAGAATAAAACATTTTGTTTTGATAATTTTGAAATGGTTTATTCTGATTTTGACCTTTCTAATTTTTAACTATTTTTTTTTACTATAAATTAACTTACATTTCTAAGTGAAAAGTCATTTTGTCTTGAAAAATGGAAATTTTTCATTCAGAAAATGTCAAATCTCGCAGTTTCATCAATTTCAAAACTTTTTTTTTCCAATTTTTCTTTGGAAATTTGCTGGCAACAACCCTTTCCTGGGAACTGTTGCAGTTTCAACAAATTGGCATTTTGTAAGGGGGAAAAAAAAAAGTTTTCCTGTAAAATTTTCCAATCGGCTCTAGTCACTACTGTAGCTAATAGTTTAATAATATTTGAATGGTGCCATTTTCAAATTTGCACTGATCATCCTCAATTATATTAGATAATTACTTAAATCCTGTCTCACATACAGGGGTAGCCTTCTTTATACAATGTCTAACAAAGTTTGTTCAAAAAAATCACCCTCAAATCACCCTTAATCCCCTCCCACGAATTGATGAGACTTCCACTAAATCATAACTTTGTACAAATATACTGTCATTCTGTGGATCTGGCTATTGGAGGGAATAATAGATATAAACTTCAGGACCACACACCCAACCTGGCACACAGTTGGTGCAAGGGTGATGACATTAGCCATGGCATTTTAGCTTTGGCTTCCCCAAGTGTGGGAAGACATAGAGCCAGCTCCTACCTCACTGTCCCTTCACTCCTCAGCACAGGTCAGGCTTATCAAAGATGGGAGGTGTGTTTTTGGATGTGAAGGGCATTTTGAACATGTGGGGAGGAGGGAAGCAGATATGATCCAAGTCTGCTGTGCTCCTATTATATTCAGTTGGCAGATGGAGCTGTTGAGACTGTTTCTGGCAGACACATCTCAGAGCAGTGTTCTAATTTGCACCCAGGATGAGCGCCAGGGCCAGGGCCGTGCACAGAATCAGGGAAACCTAGCTAGTCCCTGACAGACTAAGAATAGCCATTCAGACCAGTGGTCCAGCAAGCCAAATAGCCTATATTTTGACAGTGGCCAATGCCAGATGCTTCAAAGGAAATAAATTTCTGCTGTAACCTACAAAACTGGGAAGCTGGAGAGAATATGGCCCAGAATGTTCAGTCAACAACTTTTCCTGTATCTGGGGGTAGATTTAAAGGTTTGTATTTGTTCTGTGTTTAAAAAAAAAGTATCTTCAGTCATTTTTCAAGGCACCTGCACAGATAATGCCACAAAACAGTCTTGGGTACTACACCTGGGAATCTAGGAGCAGCTGAAGATCAGAAAGGGGATTCTCCTATGTGCAAACATCATGAACAAAAGATGGGCATGCCCCTCTCAAACAAGGGAAAATATAATTGCTGTGATGTTCCCTGGATATTTCCTCCCCAATCTCCCATCATCACTTCCATCAGATTTAGATTGAGTTTCAGTCAGTTTGTTCCTCTCAAAGCCCTTTTCTTTGTCCTGAAAGTAAATACATGGCTCCACTGTGGTTTGAGGACAGGGTGACATAGGGATGAGTCTCTTCAGTATATTTTTGACACTGCAATTCAGTACATCTCATCTCTTCCCATCCCCACCCATCATCCTTGCATATACTGTGAACAGAAGGGATGTTAGGTGAGAACTTTCCAGAACCCTTTAGACAGAGGACAACTGTTCAAAATCACTGTCTTCAAGTTCTCTGAGAGAAAATGACAATTTGACCATTTTAGAGTGATTTTTTTTGTCCATCCCCCCCAAGTTCTGCAGATGCAGTAATTCAGCAATACTCCAGTATTACTCCAGCCGTAACTCCACCATACCATCATTATGCATGCAGTGATTTAGACATCTGTTCCCGTGGCTGCATTTGATATTCAGTGGCTGAACTATGGAACTTACTTTCATTACTGACAGCAGGTTGCTTTGGAAATATGTCCTATCAAGTTATAAATTATGTAACCGCTGTTTTAAATGTATGAAACAACAATACAGAAAGTTTTCAATTAAAATAAGTTTATATTCTCTTTAGATAAATTAAAATATGAATGAGTTTCATTGCATCACAGTCTTTGACAGAAAGATTAAAATGGGAAAACACTATTATATAGTATATGGAACAACTATATGATTCAGAGACCATATGCAACTGTCACTTTGACAGATGCATTTCCCCAGGCCATTTTAATGATAATTTCATTGTGAAAGTAAAGATCCCAGATTTAGCCACTTGTGAGTTATCCAATTTCTCCGGTGTGACTTATGGGTTTTGTTTTTTGCAAGATGGAATTTTGAGCAATGTTCTCTCAACATAGTTCTGGGATCCTAGACTTAAAACTTGTGATGGAGATTTTGGCCAACATTTTCTCAAGCTTCTTTTAGCAGCTTGCCAATTTATACTCAATGTCCCCTGACATTTCCATTTACCATAAAGATTATAAATATGTCTGCTAGATGTGTACACAGAGCATTCTTTGCTCCCAAACTTTATTGACAAAACCTTCCCAGAAACAAGAAGTGTATCTCACCAGGTTATCCCTGCAAGTTAAATTAAAAGTGAAATAAATGCATAAATAACTAAATAAAAATAAACTGCCCATGTTTCCAGAGCTATTGCTTTTCACAGGGTCCTGGGACTCTACTTGCTGTTTTGCTTCTCAGTTCCTTCCTTTCAGGAATAAGTGTTGGCACAATCAAATTCCTCAAAGACATGGCCAAAGGCCACCAGTCACTGATGCTAGTCAGTGGTGCCAGGCAGCTAAACAGATAATCTGAAAACATGATGGTCATTGAGGGCTTGTCTACACTGGCACTTTACAGTGCTGCAACTTTCTCGCTCAAGGGTGTGAAAAAACACCCCCCTGAGCTCCGCAAGTTTCAGCACTGTAAAGCACCAGTGTAGACAGTGCACCAGTGCTGGGAGGTGGAGGTGGCTCTCTCCCAGCGCTCTGCTGTGACTACACAAGCCACATGAAGGCGCTGTACTTGTAATTCACTGGTACTTTGTTCATTCATTTCTAGTGTCTCTTGCTTCACTATCAATCTCTAATGCTGTTTGGAAATAGCATTACCCTATATAATAGTATGTTTCTTCACAGGGCCCCCTATCACAGCTGATGACTTGTTTCAGATGAGTAAATCTGGGGAAAACTAAGAAATTTAACTGTGCATGATGAACTGGAAGGACGTCATAAAACCCATGAATTTGGAAGCAAGCTGTGGCATCCTCTAACACAACAGAATTAGGACACAAGAGTTAACATTCTTCTGCAAAAGAAGGGTCTAAAGAAAAGTTGGTCAATGTGACATCAAAGGAACGCTTTGTGTGTCTGGGAACCTGTTCTGGAAATAAGGGAGGGGACCAACCAAGAAATGGAGTTAGTTATGACTTTCAGGGAGAAGATAACATCAGCAGAAAATCAGAATGAGTTAATGGTAGTCAAAGGGGAAGGGGGAATGAGAAAAGGTTTTACACATTTAACAAAGGGCAAAGAAACACTAATATGCTCCTTAATACACCCAGGAGATGAAATCAGTGAGCTATAAATTGTCTTTTTAATGTGGGTCTTTAACAAGAAAAATAAAAGAAAGGGGCATGGCTACAGCTAAACAGTACCTCTAGGGTTTAGGTTGTATGGGTTACGTGACCAGACATGAATTTGTCTGCTGGAGCATGTGGAGCAAGTGGAATCCCATCACCCTCCACCCAGCCACATACTCCTGCTGCCTGAACACTCCATACTTCATTTTGGTTGTCTCCTGGCAGCCTGACTACATATTAGGTGGGATGCCCCATAGCCCCTAGTACTGTATATCGTTGCTACTAGCTACTGTGAAAAAATTTATACTCCTGCTTTCGAATAAGAGCCTTTTCCAGTAATAGTATGGGTATTTTCCCCACTTATGCAGTTCTAGGAGCTGGAAGCAAGTCAGGCAGCTTCCTCCTGTGAAAGTTTCTCAGAGATTTGGGGAGCTATTGTCCCTAAGGCATGTAGATATGACAATGATGGGCACCAATATAAGAACCTGGACAGACAGACAGACAGACACAGAAGAAGACTGTCCCGGAGGTGGGAAGAGCTGCCACTTGATGAACTGTGAGTATGGAGCAACTCAGCTGTGGGAGGTAGCTGAAGGGAGTGTCAGTTTTCCTCAGAGACATGCAAGATAACATTGGGGGTTGCTGCTAGCTTGGCGTCTCTTCAGGACGCTTTGATTATCTCTTTCTATAGGGGAGTCAGACTTCATAAGGTTTTACCAACTAGAGGAAGCTGGGTCCATTTCCTATGCGGTGGAATGGACCTTTCTCAGTGTCTTTTCATTTAGGAAAAGTGGTGCAATCTCTCCTTTTTGCTGTGCCTCTGCATTAGCAGGACCAGCAAACCTATTACCATGTTGTCAACCATGTTGGAAAAGCCTGATCCTGCAAGGTGCTGAGTGCCCTGAATTCCATTGGGAAGTAAAGGTGCTCAACATCTCACTAAGCCTTAAGGGCCTGATTTTTTAAAATATGTATGTGCCTAGTGGAGTGGGATTTTCAAAAGTACCTAGGTTTCAAACCCCTATTGAAATCAATGGGAGCTAGGTGCCTAAATACATTTGAGGACCTGGGCCTAGATGCCTATGGAAATCCCAGTAGGTACTTATCTGCATCCTTAGGAATCTAAATACATTTTAAAAATCTGCCCTTAGCACCTTGTGCCATCTGGCATACAATGGGGCATTTCACTGATCTGCCATCAAAAGGAGGGGTGTTGGTGGCTAAAACTATATCAAATGGAATACACAGCTTTTCAAACAAAAAGAATAGGAGTACTTGTGGCACATTAGAGACTAACAAATTTATTAGAGCATAAGCTTTCGTGGACTACAGACCACTTCTTTGGATGCATATAGAGTGGAATAAATATTGAGGCGATATATATACACATACAGAGAGCATGAACAGGTGGGAGTTGTCTTACCAACTCTGAGAGGCCAATTAAGTAAGAGAAAAAAAAATTATTCCACTCTATATGCATCCGAAGAAGTGGGCTGTAGTCCATGAAAGCTTATGCTCTAATAAATTTGTTAGTCTCTAAGGTGCCACAAGTACTCCTGTTCTTTTTGCGGATACAGACTAACATGGCTGCTACTCTGAAGCTTTTCAAACAAGCACTAGTGACAGATAAATTAAGAGGCGATAAAGTCCACAGAACTTACTTATCCTGCATGGGGTGTGAATAGAACAGTAATCATATTAGAATATTTGAGGCTCCTTGTGAATTTATTTTTGAGGTCTTCAGCCACCTAATCTCTCTTCCATCAATCTCTTTTCTTAAATCTTTCCCATACTTTCACTATAGTAGAGAAGCTTGTGTATGAGGTGTGTCTCCTCTCTTCCTTGGTCCCAGCTGTCTAGGAAACTGTCCACTGTTCTTCATCCTGCTAGCTCAGCAGATTCTACAATAAATTCAGCTATCAAGGGCTTTAAATATAAGTCAGCTCCATATCCATACACTGTTACTTTCACAGGTTTCAAAAGAGCACATTGGTAAGGAAGAATTGTGATGGGGAGTATTAAATTCAGGAAGGTGAATTGAACTGACTTAACTTTCATTCAAGGATACCTGCTCCTGACTCTTTATTACAAATGTACTGAAAAGTCAACATAACATTCTTTCTGGGTTGTTTTTGTTTGTTTTACACAGAATGCCTGCTGACCTAAAATAGTTGCCTTTTCCTTTTAATAAAATAATGTGCATTTTTTCATTAGGACCTGCTTTTTTTATTTGTTTTACTGTTTTCTGGAGGATAGATTCCCAACAGGCTCTGAATGCAGAGGTAAATTCATCTTAACTAAGGCCACAGGCATTTTGCCTGTGGCACTCATTTTAATACCAACTTTCTGCAGCACTGCACAGTGTGTTTAATGATCCTTGAAAATTTCACTATTCTCTCTAATTAGTGTCTCTCTTGGGAGGAAGTGGTGGCAGTGGGGAAAAATTGTACATCTTGTAGATCTTGTACATCTTTGGTTGTACTATTGATTAAGCCAGTCATTGCAGTAACAGAAAACAGGACTGACATGAAAAAAAAGATTTTTTTTCCTTAAAGACTGGAAGGTCAATTGATATTAAATTTGTTTCCAGTAACCTCATTTCCCCTCCCCCCTTTACTAACATGTTGCAATGTTGTTCTGACAATTAATAGAAAGGATTCCTTTTTTTAACTGACAGAGGCTGGTTCTCCCCCAGAGTGATAATATTTTCCTTTAAAAAAAAAAAAAAAAAAAGCTCAGCACCATGTCCATGTATTTCATGACTCTCTGCAGTCACCCTGAAAACTACGCAATTGTGTTTTTGAGGCTAAATGTTACCATGCTATCTGCAGTACAGCATTTATTGTACTTAGTAGGGGGAATTGCACAGATGTATCCTTGTAACTGTTACCAGGCTTATGTTGGGGATAATTCTACACTGTTGAAGTCAATGGTAGTTTTCGCATTGATTTTAATGGGAGTAGGTGCAGGTCCTTTAGGAGTGAAGTAGTTTTACTGATAACCACTTGAGGATCCAGTACTTTGCTGCTAGCATATAAGCAGTTATTGAAGTAGATTGAAACAGGATAGGAAGTTCTCTCTGAACAAGCCCAGGAGGAAGGAGGGGAACTGCAGGGGAGGGCTGCTTACCTAAGCCAGGGAGAGGAGCTGCCCACTGTTTCTAGCAGAGGAGGAGGAGGAGCTGTGCTCTTCTCCCCATTCATCTAGCCTAGGGATCAGCAACCTTTGGCATGTGGCCCACTCCAGGCCAATGTGGGGAGCGGCGAACCACGGCCAGTGGAAGCCGCGATCGGCCGATTCTGCGGACACGACAGGTAAACAAACCGGTCCGGCCCACCAGGGTGCTTACCCTGGCAGGCCGCGTGCCAAAGATTGCCGATCCCTGATCTAGCCCCTTCGTTCAAGGGAATACATTATAACACTCTTTGTACTATTCCTTTCTAAGCTCAAAGCCTAATTTCTGCGTACTGATAAATATTACATATTAGTCTTGCCTGCATTTTTGCAAAAATAATCATCTCAATTTGCTTTTGGAAGGTGAGTGGACACCATCTGCCTGGAAGGAGCATCCTAGTCAAAGCAATGAGGTTCCATCTCTCCTGTTGCATGCTGAGAAATCATAGTATGGAATTTCATCTTTCAAATGACATTCAGATATCTGCAGCCAGGGGTTCTGGAACAATTTGTGTAGTGGTGGTGCTGAGAGCCACTGAACCAAACTGTAAACCCTGTATATGATGGAAACCACTTCAAGCCAGGGGGTTCCAGCATCTATGTCTGCAGCAAATTTTTCTGTTTCCTAGAAATGCAAAATAATGAAGTGGAAGAGGCAATGAACCATGTGGTTTGAAGAACATAATGTTTCTTACAAATCATAATAGTGCATTCTCATTCATGTAACCTTTTAAGCCAATCCAATTTTTCTTGCACTTAGAACACTATTGGCTCCTTCCAAAATACCTAGTATACCTAGCAGCTAGTAAAATTTTATTTTTATGTTCTGATTTCCATTTTGAAATATCTTTCTTAGGAGAAGACTGTTTATAAAGCTGGCTGAAGAAACTCAGTAATACTATCATCTGGTTATCCAAGCCCAGTAGCGGCAGCAGCATTATGAGACCTGTTCCCATCCATTCCACTATTGCCACTAAACAAATGGTCTGTCTAGAATCAGAGTCACCAGGGTTTCTTAGGGAAAGAGGATTAATTGATCACACTATATTACTCTTGGAACTCAATCAGAAATGGACAATTTGCTTCTGATTGTGCAAAACACTGTAACTGTAGGCAATGAAATGCATAAGTTTCAACTAACTCATGGTAGACAGCAGACTGGACCAAGGCAAGACTTCCTGATGAGATTTGTTTTTGAAAAAATGGAGAAAAAGCTGACTGTTAATCTAGAAGTTCCTTTTCAACACCAAAGTAAATCAGACTGGAAACAAGGTGTACATTTTTAACAGTGAGAATAATTAACCATTGGAATAACTTATGAAGAGATGTGGTGGATTCTCCATCATTAACAATTTTTAAATCCTACGATGATTTTCTAAAAGATATGACCTTTGGAGAAGTTCTCTGGCCTTTGTTACACAGGAGGTCAGACTAGATGATCAGACTGTTCCCTTTGGTCTTGGATCCTCTGAATCCATTGTTGCAATATATTGATTAGATATCAGGTTGTATCAATTATTCCTCAAACCAGTCTGAGGTAGTGAAATACTAATAATGAATAGAAAAAAAGACAGACAATGACCTCAAGCTAAAATTAGATAGTACTAGATGCAGAAAGACTTCAGTCTCCTTTACATACTGAGTAAATAACACTGCATACTTAACACCATATAACAGCTGCAGAAAATATTCATGTATACCCTTGTGAATAAAAGCTGTACACTAACTACTTGTGGACCTGCCAATCCACACTACACCACAATACACAGTATATCTAATACCTGTGTATATACTTATGTTTAACATTCCTGCACCACATACCACTAAAGAGGCTTAGATGAAATTACTTTTGTTGATGCACTTGCAGAAGACCCAATGAACTCCAGTGGAAATTTCAGTCCCCTTTGCCATGGCATCCATAGCGTAAAGGCCCAGCTTTATGTTTATCTGTGTATATTCTTATAAAGAATACTACTTCAACATGTAGCTGTGTCCTTATCTGGCAATGCTGTTCCCTAGATTCAGCTAGTTTAGAAGTAATTAACAGAACCCAAGAGTATATAATTGGATTTTTATTTTAAAAAGTCATTATCATTGTAAATAGCAATGTCAGCCTGGGTCATGGGGAGTCAGTAAGCTCAATTTGGGTTGTTGGCAGCTGTAGAGTTACGGCTGGGAAACAGAAGAAACCAGCCGTGGGAGAAGTAGTTCCCTCCTTAGGTCTGAGGAGGACAGTAGAGTGTTTCCCAATTCACTGCACCTATACACATTCCAGGACATGTCCTAAGGAAGAAAGATCAACTACTGCACATCTGCAGGCCTTGAGGGAGAGGAGAGAACAAGATCCGAGGGAAAGAATCAAGGGGCAGGGGTCCCTCTCTTACTGTGAGCCCCTGGAGGACAACAGAAGGGAAAATCCACAAATGTGTGGGTTCTCTCCACTATCCGTTAGCCTTGGGGTCAAGAGGAAATAATCACCTCTGAATTTTACAAGGTTCATTGAGGCAAACCTTGAACTTTATCAGGCTTGCTAGCCCTGGTGACTTTGTGCTGATGTATCCAATGCTGACTAGCCTATTTGGAATTGCAAGGATTGTGAAGAACCAATTCTGGGTCATTGGTGGCCAAGGAGCCAGTGTGGTCCTTTAGGGATCCAGGAGTTTATGTAGGCTTATTTAGGGCTGGGGACCCTACTTAGACTAAGGGTATCATTAAGGCTGCGTGGTTCCCCAATGAGCCTCCCTCCCTAAGGCTTGATTTGAGGTTGGGGAAGCTACACAGGAGAGATTTCTGTGCTCAGGCTGACCAGGAACTGTAGCTTTTGTAGCTCCCCAAAATGTCCCTCAAACCTTTCAAGTGGACGTACCAGGGAGACAAAGGAGTAAGGATGGGAGCACTGATGGGGCAGAGTTAAGGTAGTTTTGTTCTGGGTACATTAACTGCAAACTACCAAACTTGGAAACGTTCAAATTTCTTGTAAGGCTCAAACTTTTGACTTTGTAAGGTGATTTTTTTATATCTAGAATTTTTGGGCAAGGACTTTTACCCTTCAGTTACCGGTATATTCTTTCAGCATTAAATCCATCTAGCTGAAGCTTTTTGTCTGGGATATCAAACACTATGCCTAAAAATTCCATGACCACTTGTGTAATTTGCCTATTTGCTTACTTATAAAACACAAATAAACAGTATAGAAATAAACGTTAAATACAAATTAGGAAATAAACAGTTGGTTTATGCATGGACTTTAATGATGGTTTGCCTATTACAGCTGAGGTAACTTGGCTATTTAGGTATTTTCAGCAGTTTTAAACTATAATATCAGCTTGTCCAAGAGAACCACGCAAAGTCACATGTGATAATCTGAAACAGGGAAAAATGCAGTAATTGTTAAACTACCTCAAACAGACCTAATGATACATCTGCTGTTTCACTGGGAACACTTGTGTTACTGACAAAGGACACAATTGAGAGACTTAGGAACTCATGTCTAACTGACAGCAGTTGTGAGATTTTTTTCAATGAGATCGCAGGAACACAGATTTAAATAGAATGTCCCAGCTCTTAAATTAAGAAAATTAACACTGGTTATTTCCGATCTTTGATAGTGCTGTAATTCAATGACTCAAATGTTATTTTAGCCAGTTTTATTTTAAGCTATATCTTGCTAATAACACTTCTGTTATATCTTGTACGAATGAAGTTAATTACTCTAAAACCTGATTCAGTTCGTATTGAAGTCAATGGGATTGTTGTCACTAAAGAGGATTTGATCCTCAGGGTGAAATTATGGCAGAACTCCCATTTACTTGAAGACGGCCAGGATTTCACGCTGACAACATAGTCGGTTTTCTCTGATCCAGGAAAGATTTTTTTCTTTTAAGGAATATTTTCAGTATATGGTGAGCTCTATTCACTTGTAAACAATGCATAATTTCATTTTAGAAAGGGTTTCCCGGGAGACCTAAAAGATCTAACAGGTTAAACCCAAATTCCTATTCACATTCAGATCCACATATGTTACATTTCAGGATTATCTTTGTTGTCTGCTGTAATGTGAGTCTCCATGCTGCCTTCTAGGATATGTTCCCTTTTTGAGTATGCAAACAACATTATCCTGTTCGTCAGAAGAATGAAGTAAACTCGATTAGATTTGTTCTCCATCTGGGAGCCGGAAATTAACTTTGAAAATGATTTAAATCTCTAGGCTGGGAAGGGACTTTTGCCACTCTGAGTTCAATAGTTCAATTCGACAGAGCCCTCTGTCAGATTTCTAATGCATAATGTTAGGTGAAAGGGATGAAAATGAGGTAGACACTTTAGATTAGATTAGTTGAATTCCTGTACTGAGCTCATTTCGTGTCTTTTTACAGTTCTATCAGACAGTATGATGGGCTGCCTAAACTAGAAGGGCTGGAGTGGAGCTGGGGCAAATGCGTAGCCCACCTTCCTTCCACCACTCTGCTCTGCATAGGGGTAGAGACAATCAAAGTCTCTGTGCACCTGGAGTTCAAGGGCTTTTGTAAGATAGCACTGTAGGTGGCATTAGCCTCTTTTGGTGCTAGGAAGGCTGGAGGTGTCAGGAACTATGGGCCTGAATTCCCTCAGTTGAGTCTGAGGCTTGCCAACTCAACCCTCAGGCCAGTTAATGAACCCAGCTGGGCTGCAGCAGAACCTGATTGGCTGACCCATCGGACTGACTGCAAGGAGCCTCAGGTATGCATCTAAGCTCAGTAGCAGCACCAGGTTGCTGACTACTAAACCTTATGTCCCCAGCTGTAATCAGCTCTGTGCCTATTGCTGCTATAGGCAGCCTTGGTCCTATCCAGTTCTAGTCTGCTCCAGCCCTGTGCCTGTGTTTGGTTCCTGACTCTGTCTCTGAACCTTGGCTCTGACTCCCAATTCCTGGCTCCGGCCCTTGCCTCTGATGCCTGGTTCCCATTCCTGACTTTACCCACTAGAACAGGCCCCAGTTCTAACCACTGGACCAGCCTCCAGCTCTAACCATTTGGTCCGACTGAAGCTGTTGGCTCTCCCCAAGGCACAGAAACCCAGAGGACAGTGCAGCCCTGAAACAATCAGTCCCCCTTACTCACCATTTTGAGGCTCCCGTGGGATATGTGTGCTCTGTTTTGGACGGGAAAATTATGCTATTGTGTAGACCCTGTGTGTTTTCTACTCCTTAAGTGTGGGGGGAAACATTACTCTGTCTGGTAAAAACAATGCTGCCTCTGTTAAATGTTGCATTTTGCCTATACAGCAGCATCAACCTTGAGACCTCAGCCGTCCCTCTTATCGCCTGCTCAGAGACTGCAAAGACTCAGGAAGAGACGATGAAAAAACAAAGAAGACATGCTGCAAGAAGTGATGCGGCAATTTATTAAAGAGAATGAGAAAGCACAGAACTGGAGGGAGAGAGAAAGCAGGATCCGCCAGGAAAACGCAGTGCACTGGCGGCAAAGCACAGAGCATCGGCAACAAAGCACTTATTGGCTCATAAGCATCCTGGAGCACCAAGCAGACCTATCCAGGAGCTCGTAGCCATGCAGAAAGAGGAGCAGTACCGCAAATGCCACCCCCCCGTACAGCCCTTGTCCCAAAACTCTTTCTGTTGTGCCCCACTGTCACCTCCAACCCACTTTCCCCAACTTCCGTGTTCTTCATGCCACCCGCTGCCTCCAACACCAGTATCTTCACCACCCAGCCCTGAAAACCATGATCCTTACCCTCTGCACTCAACTCCCATCACCATGCAGTATAGCTATCCTGAAGTGCAGCACTCACTGCACAGCACACCAGACAGGACATACACAAATCTGTGATTGTACCGTTCCCCACTCCATCCCCTGGTTTCTTTTCAATCAATATTTTTTTTTCTTTTCAATAAATGGATTTTTTGGCTTTGAAAACTTTCTTTATTATTGCATAAAGTAAAAGACTCCTTAGCCCAAGAAATAAACAGGCACTGCAAGTCTGCTTGTCTGCTTAACAAACACTGATTCCTAAAGATTGGAACTACTGCACTTCACTCCCGTGCAGGGAACTAGATATCACTGCTGGTTTTTAGTCTCATATTGCTCCCTCAAGGCATCCCTAATCCTTGCAGCCCCACGCTGGGCCCCTGTAATAGCCCTGCTCTGTGGCTGTGCAAATTCAGCCTCCAGGTGTTGAATCTCGGAGGTCCATGCCTGAGTGAAGCTTTCACCCTTCCCTTCACAAATATTATGGAGGGCACAGCACGCGGATATAACCGCAGGGATGCTGTTTTTGGCCAAGTCCAGCTTCCCATACAGAGATCGCCAGCGGGCCTTTAAACGGCCAAAGGCACACTCCACAGTCATTCAGCACCGGCTCAGCCTGTAGTTGAACCGTTCCTTGCTGCTGTCCAGGCTCCTGTGTAGGGTTTCATGAGCCACGGCATTAACGGGTAAGCGGGATCTCCAAGGATCACAATGGGCATTTCGACTTCCCCTACTGTGATCTTCTGCTCTGGGAAAAAAGTCCCAGCCTGCATCTTCCTGAACAGCCAAGTGTTCCGAAAGATGCGTGCGTCATGCACCTTTCCGGGCCAGCCTGTGTTAATGTCAATGAAACACCCACGGTGATCCACAAGCGCCTGGAGAACCATAGAGAAATACCCCTTCCGATTAACATACTCGGATCCTACATGGGGTGGTGCCAGAATAGGAATGTGCGTCCCATCTATCGCCCCTCCACAGTTAGGGAACCCCATTTGTGCAAAGCCATCCACTATTTCCTGCACGTTACCCAGAGTCACGCGGTTCTTCTGAGTAGGATGCGATTAATGGCCTTGCAAACTTACATCAACACGATTCCAACGGTCGACTTTCCCACTCCAAACTGGTTTACGACTGACTGGTAGCTGTCTGGAGTTGCCAGCTTCCAGATTGCAATAGCCACCCACTTCTCCACTGGCAGAGCAGCTCTCAATCTTGTGTCCTTGAGCCGCAGAGTGGGGGCAAGCTCCTCACACAGTCCCATGAAAGTGGCTTTTCTCATCTGAAAGTTCTGCAGCCACTGCTCGTCATCCCAGACTTCCATGATGATGTGATCCCACCATCAGTGCTTGTTTCCCGAGCCCAAAAGTGGCGTTCCACGGTGCTGAGCACGTCCGTGAATGCCACAAGCAATTTCGTGTCATATGCGTTACGTGGCTCGATAGCATCGTCGGACTCCTCAGTCTCACTGTCACTTTGAATCTTAAGGAATAGTTCGACAGCCAAACGTGACGTGCTGGTGAGATAAGTCAGCATATACCTCAGTAGTTCGGGCTCCATTTCCTGCAGACAGATCGCGCTGCACAGAAACCATTGAAAGATGGTGCCAAAGGTGGATGGAAACAAAGGGATTTCTGGGGTGCAAAGCGATGCATCACGGGGTGCTGGGACAGGACCCAGAATGCCCTGCACCCATGCCCCCTTCCCACAACCCACGGCGCCAGAATGGGAAGAGGTGCTCTGTGGGATAGCTGCCCATAATGCACCGCTCCCAATAGCGCTGCAATTGCCGCAAATGTGGCCACGACAGTGCGCTGGGCAGCTGTCAGTGTGGACAGACTGCAGCGCTTTCCCTACTCAGCTGCACGAAGTCAGGTTTAACTCACAGCGGTGTACATCTGCAAGTGTAGCCAAGGCCTCAGTGTTTCTCAAACTTTTTTACTGGTGACCCCTTTCCCCTGGGGCAGGGGATTGGGGTGTGGGAGGGGGTGCAGGCTATGGGCTTGGGGGGTGGGGCTGAGAGGTTTGGAGTGTGGGAGGGGGCTCTGGACTGAGCCTGGGGCAGGGGGTTGGGGTGCATGAGGGGGTGTGGGCTCTGGGAGGGAGTTTGGGCACGGGGTGTGGGCTCTGGGCTGGGGCAGGGAGTTGGGGTGCAGGAGGTAGTGCATGTTCGGGGCTGGGCGGTGGGGCAGAGGAGTTCAGAGTGTGGGATAGGGCGCTGGGCTGAACCTGAGGTAGAGGGTTGGGGTCCAGGAGCCGGTGCAGGCTCTGGGAGGGAGTTTGAGTGCAGGTGTGGGCTCAGGGCTGGGGCAGGGGTTGGGGTGCGGGAAAGGCTGAGTGGTGCTTACGTCAGGCAGCTCTCAAAAGTGACCGGCACATCCCTCTAGCAGTGGCTCTTGGCAGGGGTCTCTGAGAGCTGCCCCTGCCCGCCGGCACCGCCCCCGTAGCTCTCACTGGCTGCAGCTCCTCGCCAATGGGAGCTGCAGAGCTGGCGCTGGGTGTGAGGGTAGCACACAGAGACCCCCGGCTCCCCCACAGGGGCCACAAGGACGTGCCGGCTGCTTCTGAGAGCAGCCCGGGGCCAGGGCAGGCAGGGAGCCTGTCTTATCCCCCCTGCGCCGCTGGACTTTTAGCACCTAAAATCTCCCGGTTTGGTGTTAGTAGCCTCCGGGAGATAGGGCCTGATTCCAGGAGCATCCCAGCGAAACAAGGAGGGCAACCCTAGTCTCTGCTCTACTTCTTGACAGTCTGCTCTGAAGTTGGCACTCTCTGTCGTGAGTCACTCCAGATAGCATGACAGCATGCTATTGCATGCTCTATGTCTGCATTAGAGTGGGTCATCAACTGGAATTCTTGTTCCTTGAGAAATTACAAACTTACAAAAAAAATTGTCCCAAAAGGGAATGTAAAAATGACACATCCCCATGGAATGGAAATGCCAAAGTTTTGTTTTAAAAAGTTGACATGACATTTTGTTTTGACCTTTTCAAAACATTGACAAAGTTTGTAGTGATACCCAGAACCTCAGCAGCCTGCCAGGCAGGGAGCCTGGGCTCTCAGGGATTGTGGGCTTTCAAGAAGCTGAGACCTTGGAAGCCCTAGGAGGTCAGGCTGCCAAAGAGCTGTGAGCTTCAGCTCCCAAAACATTCAGGATCTTGCCTCCCCAGGAGCCTGCCAGAGCTGCCATAGAGCTGGGCAGAAAAGCTGGCAGGAAACATAAGAACGACCATACTGGGTCAGACCAAAGGTCCATCTGGCCCAGTATCCTGTCTTCCAACAGTGGCCAATGCCAGGTGCCCCAGAGGGAGTGAACAGGTAATCATTAAGTGATCCATCCCCTGTCTCCCATTCCCAGCTTCTGGCTAACAGAGGCTAGGGACACCATCCCTGCCCATCCTGGCTAATTTCTGTTGGAATTGTGTTGAAGTGGCCATGTTCCCACAGAACCTTTCAATTTTGACAAATCAGTGTTTTCCAGTCTTTTGACCAGCTCTAGTCTGTACATATGGAAATAGTTAGATGAGGTGCCAGTAGATACTGCTCAAGAATATATAGCATAATTCCTGGGATTTACAGGACCAGTAAAACTTGTAGTTGTGCATGACAAATGGATTCCTTTGTGCAGTCTTTTACCACAGCTTTTAACATGGTGTCAGAAGTAAACTATTTTTACTACAGCAATTTTTCATTTTGGCTGACCATATGTACTGAGTCACTTCAGTACTGGCCACGAACCGGCCTTACGCAGTGTAGTATTCAGTATAGCCACTCAGATTGCTATGCTTTCTTTGTCCAGTCTTACAACCAGCTGACAGTTTATCCATGATGTCCTGAAGAAACTCCAGTTTTCACGTATATCCCCATGCATTTGCATTTCTTAGCATTTACAGCTAATAAAGGCAAGATGTAACTAAAATCTTAGATGCTTTATAAAACTACTTTATGCGTAAAAGAAATGTAATATATGGGAGAGATTTTCAACGTCAGAGCAAACTAAAACAAACTATAGACCATTATGCAACCAGGCTGTACCAGTTAGCATCATCATGCAATTTGGCACACTTACTGACTAACTTATTAGAGATCACCTAGTTTTAGACACCAAAGATAATGAAGTCAGTTGTAGAGGGAAAGATACAGAACAAATTAAACATCAGTGACAGCAAGCCAAATACCACTGTGACAGAGGTAATAAAAAGCTCCATAAACCCCAGATAGGAGAACCAGTAACAGTAGAACCAGCATCTAACAATAGAGACAAAACAGGGATAGCAGGAACATGTAGGCACAGAGAAGAACTAAACTCAGACATGATAGACATTTAAGGACAACTCTGCCATCAATTTCTAAGAGCAGCAAAGAAACAATTGTCCTCAAGGGATGATCCAGGTGAAGGCCTCCCATGTGGCTGTAGATGCAGGGAGATGAGTGGTGACTGTGAGGGGGATTTCACCAAGTGGTGACCCTCAGGGGTCCGTAAAATCAATGTCAGAAAATTGACTGGCACTGATATCTCCTGAGACCAAAAGGGAGTAGGAGGAAGAGACTCAAAGTGGAACCACATGAAGTGGAAGAGCTGTGAAGTTACCTGGTCATTTGAAGGACTGTGTAGTTAATTGAAGTTATTCTGTTTCCATGATGAGAGATGTTACAAGAGTGCTTTATCTCTGCATAGATGTAAATAGTTATTAGATAAAGTGCCAGTAGATAGTGCTCAAGACTATGTAGTATAATTCCTGGGCTCTGTAGGAACACTAAAACAGGTAGTTGGACACAGAAAATGATTTTTTCTGTGCCACTCTGAACACTTTTCACCCCATAAGAACATCTTTCCTGGAGTAATTCTGAATGACTCAGTCAGTATGCCTGTGGGTCTTGCATTGTTGTCCTGCTCACCACAGTCACAATGACAATGGATTTGTTCTGATTCAAACCAGGTGAGAATCTGTCCTTACATGGCTAATATTATTATGCTAATCAAAAGATGCTGTAAATCAGGGATGGCTCACAAACACTTTAAAGGGTAGGATTGACATACAGTATCAACTTGGAGAAATGAAGCTGAAATAATTAAAATGAGCTTCAGTGAGGAGAGTGAATAACTAATGATGCCCCGACCGGGTCATCTGAGGAGGGCTCACTGGATAGGCAGTAGTTTGAGAGAGAAGGATCTTGAATTATAGTAGATGCCAAATATGCAAAAAAGGCATGGAAAATAGACCGGGTTGGACACAGAGGAGTATTACAGGTATAAGGACTCTAAGATGTAAGGTCCTGCTCTTGCAAAGAGAACCACATAGGCACTGGGATCCCCTGGCATTCTTCTAATTGCATGATCAGAGCCTGAGTGAGATCCTTTTTCTCCTCCAATGGATTAGGTCCCTATTTAGGTGCAGCGACATGGTAATGGTTCATTCCACATCATCATGTCACCAATGTGAAATCACTGTTTTGTAAAGTAGGATATAATGTAAAAGACTGAGGAAACATCTACACTGCAATAAGACCTCCGGTGGCAGAGAGTCTCAGAGGCTGGGTCAACTGACTCAGGCTCTTGGGGCTCACACTAAATAGCAGTGTAGATGGTCCTGCTAGGGCTGGAATTCTGGGCTCTGAGACCCTCCCCATGTTGTTGGGTCTCAGAGACCCAGGCTCCAGCCTAAGCAGGGATGTCTACACTGCTGTTTTTAACCACCTAGCCTGAGTCCTGCAAGCCCAAGTCAGTTGATCCGGGCTCTGAGAATGGCCACCAGGCTTTTGTTTGTTTTAGCAAATTCAAAGCAGGGAATGGGATCATTTAGGGATAAGGAAATCCCACTTGTCTTGATACAGCATGATGGACCAGACGACTAGTTAGATGCTCCTTTCAATCCAAGTTATTCCTTGGTTCTGTGCTAACAGAGAACTTCCTTTTTCCAACATTTTTCTTTAACTACAAAAGTTTCATTTTGAAATGAAAACCTCTTTGTTCACGTTACCTCAAATCATGTATTCAACAATATCCTTCATTAATCCCTCTCATACCTTCAATCTGTCCTTTTTATTTTCTTTCATAATCACTTGAGGCACCTATTAAATATTTACTTTCCATGGTGAATTTTGAATAAAACAAAACTACTTCAGATAATGTCATGTTAAGTTAAGGTAACTTAATATTTTCTAAATTTGTGGGCTGAATTTTAATATCCACATGATCCTATAGATCTTCTGAGACTGTCTGGTAATAGAGATGGGCCAGAACCAAAACCTTGATATGAAGATACCTGAACTATGAGGAAATTTAGATCTAAAACCAAAATTTCTTTTTGGTTGTATCTCTAGTTAATACTAGATTTTATGCAGCATCAAAATTATGTTTATAGCATTAAGGCCAATCTGTTATAATCAACTGTGGACTTTTTTTAAACTGATCGACTTGATTTTGTTATCTTCTGCTAGATTTATTGATTGTTTGATTTAGAAATCAAGTTTTTGAAAAAAAAAACATTGTATATACACTAGAATCTTTTCTAAATTAGGAATGATTTAAGAGTTTGCAACAATAAATTATTTAAAGTGCTCTGGGAGAATTGCACTGAAGGGCATTATAGAGTGATTGACTTCATCATTTTATCAATCAAAGGATTGACAGGAAGAAGGTTGTAGGAGAAAAGGATTTGAAGATGATATCATCAATATTACAACAGTTAAAAGATGCAATGGTAGTATCTTACTGACCTTCTGCATTCAAAACACCCGGGACTGATTTGCTCTCCACAGGGTAAGGTGGAGAGGGGAAAGTTTGTGTGTGTGTGCTCAATGGTTAAGTGAATATTCACATGCCTCACACACACAATGATTAAGTGAACACAGAGAGAGAGAGCACAAATGACTTGGAAAATCAAGAAGAGACTTTTATGCTCAAGAGAAAACTTAAGGCTTATCCACTCTGCCCTGAAGTTTGGACAGCAAGGGTGTGAATAGCAGTGCACACCAAACTGCTGTGCTGGAACTCTGCTATATGGATACTGCAGGGGTGAAATAAAAAGGTTCCTGGAATGCATTAATGTAGTCATCTTCAAGCTGGATAACCGTACTCAGAGAGTTGTTATTAATGGTTCCCAATCCTGCTGGAAAGGTGTAACGAGTGGGGTACCGCAGGGGTCTGTTTTGGGACCGGCTCTGTTCAATATCTTCATCAACGACTTAGATATTGGCATAGAAAGTACGCTTATTAAGTTTGCGGATGATACCAAACTGGGAGGGATTGCAACTACTTTGGAGGACAGGGTCATAATTCAAAATGATCTGGACAAATTGGAGAAATGGTCTGAGTTAAACAGGATGAAGTTTAACAAAGACAAATGCAAAGTGCTCCACTTAGGAAGGAAAAATCAATTTCACACATACAGAATGGGAAAAGACTGTCTAGGAAGGAGTACGGCAGAAAGGGATCTAGGGGTTATAGTGGACTACAAGCTAAATATGAGTCAACAGTGTGATGCTGTTGCAAAAAAAGCAAACATGATTCTGGGATGTATTAACAGGTGTGTTGTGAGCAAGACACGAGAAGTCATTCTTCCGCTCTACTCTGCTCTGGTTAGGCATCAGCTGGAGTATTGTGTCCAGTTCTGGGTGCCGCATTTTAAAAAAGATGTGGAGAAATTGGAAAGGGTCCAAAGAAGAGCAACAAGAATGATTAAAGGTCTTGAGAACATGACCTATGAAGGAAGGCTGAAAGAATTGGGTTTGTTTAGTTTGGAAAAGAGAAGACTGAGAGGGGACATGATAGCAGTTTTCAGGTATCTAAAAGGGTGTCATAAGGAGGAGGGAGAGAACTTGTTCACCTTAGCCTCTAAGGATAGAACCAGAAACAATGGGTTTAAACTGCAGCAAGGGAGGTCTAAGTTGGACATTAGGAAAAAGTTCCTAACTGTCAGGGTGGTTAAACACTGGAACAAATTGCCTAGGGAGGTTGTGGAATCTCCGTCTCTGGAGATATTTAAGAATAGGTTAGATAAATGTCTATCAGGGATGGTCTAGACAGTATTTGGTCCTGCCATGCGGGCAGGGGACTGGACTCGATGACCTCTCGAGGTCCCTTCCAGTCCTATAATCTATGAATCTATGAATCTATGAAAACTACATTAATGAAAACTAAGAACCTTTGTGTTTGCCTGTAAACATCCACAGGGAGGGTGAGGGCGGGGGAGGGGGGAAAGATACAGCACAGTACAGTGATACACACTGCTCTTCTTTTGTAGTCCAAACTGCAGGGCAATGTAGACATGCCCTGAGTTTCAGAAGTCAAGAATAAAAACACTTTTTTCTACTCTCTGGGACATGTGCTCTCAAGATTAGTCCCATTATTATTTTGCAAATATATTTTAAAAAATGTGAATTAAAATCGATCTCAGCTATTTTGCTGGTCCCCCGCAATTACCATAGTGTCTGAGCACTCCACAAGACTACTGTAGATAGAAAATACTAGTATCCCCATTTTACAGATGGGGAACTGAGGCACTAAATGACTTGCCCACAGCCACAAAGGAAGTGTGGTAAATCAGGAAATTGAACTTCTGTGTTTCAACTCCTAGACTAGTGCCCTACATACTGGACCATCCTTTCTCTCTTATTCATGTCTTCTGAAGAGGCATCCATAGCAACTCTGCAACCATACCTTTGAGCTGTGATGCACAGGGTGTTAAAATACGGTAGTGCTGATGCTGACTGTATTCTGTCCCTTCATGCTGACTAATGCAATTGATAGCCTTCTCCACCTGGCCTACATTTGATGTAGGTTTCACATCAAGCAAAAGGTTACAGTGTGTAGGAGTGGTGGTGATTTGGAGGGACTATTGAGTAATAAACATGAGAATGCTTCAGCAATCAACCTCAGCCTGATCTCTTTAAACCCAGAAATGTTCCTGCAAATCCAAGGTGCCTGGTACTTTCCTTCAAATACCGAATACCAGAAATCACTCATCGCACAGGTTATTTCTTACTTTATTTCATTAGCCCCTTCTCACCTTTGCCTGTGTATGGTTTACATGATCATTATTGCGCTGCATATTTATTGCTTATTAATTGTTTTAAAAACTTTATATTTTATTTTGCACATTTAAAAATAAAATATATTTTGCAATGGACAAATCCCATCACTTTAGATTGTCTAGCTCCAAGAATTGCTTCTGATGCAAGAAGCATGGGTTATACACAGAATGCCTGGGTATACAGAAGCAGTGATGCTCTTGTACCACTAATAGGAATGTGGCAGTAAGTTACACATTTTCACGTTTAAAAATTTTATATCCAAGCAGAGAAGCAGAGGGGCAAAAGATTTGGAGGCACGGACCACATAAATTGTGTTTTTTCTTTTCAGAAGAAACATGAAGGATAATCAAAATCTTCTGTTCTCATCAGGAAAAAGAGAAAATGGATGATTACCCCCCCCCCCAATTCATGCTGTCTCTTTTATCCTCCTGTGTCTATCTTTTGAAAGATCTGTGCTACATAATTTCAGCAGAAAAGGTACCTCAAAGTCATCTCTGTTAAGGAAGACACAGCTTTAATGGGATGAAGTTTGACAATCCCCGTTGCAAATATTCCAGCCATATTTGATGTTCTGCGTACAACTCTTTCATCCATGTATAGGATACTGGTATATTGCTACTGCACAGAAAGCAGATCTACATGCTTATGTGCATGTGCACACAAAACCACAGAGGAATGTCAGTGTATATGTTGGCTTTTGCTTAAAAGAAGGAATTTTAACCAAATGTACAGACTGGGAGAAGGGGAAAATATTAAAAACATGCTAAGGGAATAATCACTTTACGGATGACTTGAGTCTTGAATATTTACTATGCTGCTGGTAGCAGCTCCCTTTGGGTCACTTGTTTACCAAGCCTGTTGAATTTATATGCCCTGACAGGGCATGGCTGAAAGAGCTGTATGCAGAACATCAAATATGGCTGGAATATTTGCAACGGGGATTGTCAAACTTCATCCCATTAAAGCTGTGTCTTCCTTAACAGAGATGACTTTGAGGTACCTTTTCTGCTGAAATTATGTAGCACAGATCTTTCAAAAGATAGACACAGGAGGATAAAAGGGACTTAACATATTGATGGAAAGGTTGACCCTTGCTCTCCAGATCACAGAGGGGTTTGTTTCTGAAGCAATTTCACTAAGCAGGGCTGCCATGCTGACACCCTGTCAGACCTCTTGCCATATTCTGCCATTTTTCCTCTTAATTTAGGCACAAAGATAAAAAAGCAGCCGGTTGGCTTTGAGGAGTATTTCAAAAGTAGTTTTGTGTCAGTCATAATATAATTGAATGCTAAGGGAAGGCAATATTTTACATGACTTCTTGTCCACGTAGATTTCCGAAACACCCAATACAAATGATTCCATTTGTTCTATTTCACGATTAATTGTACATGCAATCATTTGTGGTTACACTTGATTTGAACCGAACTGGGACATGGCTATGTATATCTTTTGAGACAACAAAGATATTACACAGCCAGTTTCTCAAAACTACTCAGCAACCACTGGACAATGGGAGCTGCTCATACTTAGCACTTTAGGTATCTGGCTCTGGGACCCAGTCCAGCTGACTGCCTCCCATGAGGGTATAACATTTAATAGTACCTAAATCTCAGATCCTTAAAGGTATGTAGTACATCTAAATACTGGTGAAGATCGGGGACTAAGCGACTTAGGTGCCTAAATCTCATTGACTTTCAATGTGATCTAATAGCCTCAGTTAGTTGGTGCTTTTGAAAATTTTCCCTGAGTGTCCTCAATATATTGGGAGTTGAGCAATTCTCTGGATTGAGCTCTTAAGTGCTACAGCAGCACAGTGAGGTGACCGAAGAAAGAGTGATATCAGCATCAGTATCTATGATTGGTTAACACTCTTCATACCACCAACGGATTGATTGTGCCTGGACTTCCCAGGTATACGAGGGCATAGGGGGAAGTATGAACCTCCAGGCAAAATATGGGTTACTTCAATCTCAGCAGGCACTGAGCAATCACTGCTCCCCTGCCCTGGAGCAGGTGGTCAGGGAGTGAATGGAATTGTGGCTCTGCCCACAAAGTGCCAGCTGGCAGAACTGAGGGGAAGTTACTGAAGCAAATTACTGCCCACTAGAAAAAGTGTGTGTCTGTGGGGGAGGGAAATAAGGAAATGAATTGGTTTCCTTAGCTACAGTTCTTTCTCTGGGATACTTCTGCTGCAACACAGCTACACATCATTCATTAATATAGCCTGTTTCCTTGTGGCAAAGTCTAGACCCAGAATGAGTCATTCCATTCAAGAGGATAGCTGGTGTACAAATATACTATTCGAGAGGTAGACTTTGATTCTGACTTGGACCTGCACAGGGGCATAAGGGGCAGTAAGAACTCCTCTATGGGGTACACACACCTTTACTTTAGATGCACAAGGCTTAATAGGGGGTGTGCACCTGCTTGCTGTCCCCTGGAGAGGGTGCGTAGGGATGGTCAGGGAATGGGGGTGAGGAGTGTAATAGTTGGCAACTGGTTTAGATCAGCAATAAATTATTACTCTCCTAGAGCAAGGTGGGGAACAGAGATGGAGTTGTAGTTCCTTGGGGCACAATTCTTTCTCTGCATGCTCCTGGAACAATACAGCAGTGTGCTTCCGTTTGCTATGAGCTGTGTTCTTGTGACACAGGGTACAGCTACATGTTGAGCTATGTGCACTGGCTAACACACTAAAAAGAGAAATGTAGCTGCAAGTGACCAGTCAGGCTAGCCATTCAAGTATGTATCTGGGGTCCTAGACGGGATCACACTCAGCCGGGTAGACACTCCTGCCACTTGCACAGTCACAGTGATACTTATATTTTTAGCACTCTAGCACAAGCAGAGCTAGTGTGGGTATGTCTACCAGAGCTGGAAATCACACATCTAGCTTGAAGTGCAGACATACCCATAGTCTAGCCCAAGGTGGATACGGTGACAGAATCAGGCCCTAAATAAAGTACAGTAGAGTATGTAATTTTACTAAGGAATAACAAATATTGATTGAAAAATATTGATTGTTCCCCCTGTTTTCATATAGCCCTTCCAAGGCATGTATGCTTTTTTTAATGCAGTCTTTAACGAAAGTGCCCTGTCATTCAAGATTTGTATGCTTTTGCTGTCAATTCAACCAGCCCTTCAACTGAAACGAATGATAAATGCCCTATTATAACACACAATTTTTCAAGGTTCTAAAAACTCTTGGTGCAATAATGAGATTTTAGAGACCCTTTATTTTTGTGACACTTTTTAAAAAACTAAATCTGACTCAAAAAGTAATGCCATCAGCATACTGGGAAGCAGCAGACATGGTCCTAGTCTTAGAGAAAGGTTCCCAGACTGCACTCACAAATAGGAAATAATGCATTGTTTCACTGTGTGCTTGAAAGTCTGCACATTTCACTTCTGAGTCACCAAGATAGCTCAGTATCCAAGGATCGGATACACTAGGATTCAGGCTGGTCTAACCTTAGTATACTAGAAACACATATGCACAGGAGAAAAAAAGATGGACTATGAAAAGATTGCAAGCATTGTTAAAAATGATCCATAACAAAGAATAGTTACCCAGTGCTGATACAACATGAAAGTCTTATGGTATTAGCATTTTTCCTTTATGCTTTATTAATGTCACATCACATTTAAATTCTACTAAGCACATTAAGTAAAGTAGTTTATATCCGATATGAATTCAGACTGACACATTTAAAGGATCAAGCTGGAAAAGAAAATCACCCCGAGATACAGTACGTTAGCTATATGGAGTGCTGTGCACTTCTCTGATTATCCTGACAATTGAATGTCACTATTGCTCTGCTCACATATGGCTGAGAATGCATCTGTGTGACAATAAAATCGTAATGCTTCCAGAAGACACTTTGGAAATAACTGTTTAGACCGTTCTGTGTTGTTGTAGCTGTGTTGGTTCCAGGATATGAGAGAAACGAGGTAGGTGAGGTAATTTATTTTATTGGACTAACTTCGGTTGGTAAAAGAGTCAAGCTTTCAAGCTTCACAGAGTGACCTGAAGAAGAGTTCTGTGGAGCTTACAAGCTTGTCTCTTTCACCAACCAAAGTTTGTCCAATAAAAGATATTACCTCACCCACATTGTCTCTCTAGATAGTTCAGTATATTTTTAACTTAAACTGCTCCACCCACTCTCCTATATTATGTTTTTACAAGGGTACAAATACAAACAGAGGAGAAAAAAAGAAGGAATAGAAGACAAAAGTGTATGAATTACTTCATGCACTAGTTGTAGAGAGGCAAACAGGAAATGATATGATTCTTATCCTTAACACTTGAACAGGGTTTCACAATTTCAGGGATAGAAGTATGAAAGGAATATGCTATTTCAGATTCTCCACATAGTAATGTACATTAATGGCAGCAAAATGCCTGATCTTGGCTTCAGTGAAAGCTCAAAGAGATCACTGTTACTCAGGAGCAGGAACAAAATCTTAGTGTTATCTGTTATTAGGTATTATTATTGTTATTATTTGTATTACTCTAGTGCATAGGGGCCCTAGTCAAGGCTCAGGACTTCATTGTGCTTGGTGTTGTACAAACATAGAACAAAAAGACAGTCCCTACGTGATATGGTTATCAAGCCCTTTGAGGCCCCTGTTGTAGACCTCACGATCCTACCATAACTCTCCCTCAAGAAAGAGCAGTAGAGGTGGGTCCTCCAGGCTGTCTAGAAAGGCTGCAGAGAAGCAGCCAATCAGAGCCCAGCAGGCTCATATAAAAGGAGCTGCTGGACAAAGTACACCAGTTACTGGCTGGAGGGGCAAGGATGGTACTCCTGGCTGATGACTGGGGCTCAAGCAAGACTTCAGCCCTGACGTAAGCGTGAAGCTAAAAGTTCTGGAGCTAATAAGGGAAGTGGCCCAGGGAAATGCAGAAGCAAGTAGTTAAAGGGAAGCAGCTGCCACAGGTTCCCTGCCACAGGTGGAAAGGTCTAAGCCCAGAGAAGGGAGCTTAACCAACCCCAGAGAAGGGGGAAGAAGACCCTGAAGAGGTTTAATTGATCTGTGTTAACCCCAGAAGGGGGTTTAATTGAACTAGTGACTCAGCTGAAGAGCTGGGGTCAGGAAGGTTCATTACAGACACAAAGACTTACATCATGTAAGTCTGCAAATATTATTGTGGATTGGATTTTTTAATACTTTTTTTTATATATCCTCTTCCTTAAGCTGTGTCAGTAAGTATTTCCAGTTTATTTTCAAGGGGTTATTAGATGACCTAATGAGGTAAAACTTAGCAAAGATAATTCTCAATCTAAAAGTTTTTTTTTTTTTTTAAATCAGTTCAGTATTTTAATGTAAAAAAAACAAAGGTTCACCAATTTCAGATACTTTATGTACCTAAATTTAGATATTCACGTCCACTTAAGTGGTCAGATTTTCAAAGCTGCTGAGATGCAGTACCTTCCAATAATTTATGTGGGAGTTGTGATTGTTCAGGAATCATAATATGGGCGAGGAAACTAGGACACAATGAATGTAATGACTTTTTCATAAACATTTGTTGCAGAGCCAGGAATAGAAACTAAATGCACAGGACTGGGAGCCAGGACATCATCACTAGGGAAAGCAAGAAGGTGTAAATAATTCCATGATATCAAGGGGTGGTTGTAAATATTCTAAACTGTTTTTAATGAAAAATTAGTTTTTCAATTAAACAACATTTTTTATGAAAAGAGTTTGTTTTCTCGAGGAAACTTTCTTTTTCTTACTCTTTCAACCAAAAAAAAATATCTTAAAAACCAAAATATATTGATTTGGATATGCTGCCATGTTGTCTCATGGGAACTAAAGTTCAGTTGCCTCATGTCACCATTCTCTTTGTCTGCCTGGAGAGCCCCACTCAATCTCCCATGATGCATTGTGGCCATGTAACTCCTACTATGCACCACCTCCCCTCCCCAAGAAGGGAGACTGTGGTGCATCATGGGAAATGTAATTGGGAGGTAGCCTATAGTAGAGAATTGGAACATGAGGCACCAGAGCAGCATGCTGGAATCAAAATATTTCAAATTTTGATTTTTCACCAAACATTTATTTAAATGTTTGTGTATATATAAACTAAAGTAAAGCATAGCTGTTTTTAAGCACACACCATTCAAGTTCTGAATGGGAAGACACTTGTTCATTTTTTTCCAATGGGAAAATAACTTCAAATGAATACACCTCTACCCCGATATAACGTGACCCTATATAACACGAATTCTGAAATAATGCGGTAAAGCAGCACTCCGGGGGGGGGGGGGGGCGGGGCTGCGCACTCCGGCAGTTCAAAGCAAGTTCAATATAACAGTTTCACCTATAACGCGGTAAGACTTTTTGGCTCCCGAGGACAGCGTTATATTGAGGTAGAGGAGTATGTATGACACAAGGTGTGAGGTATACTGCATGGAGTCTCTCAGTGACTCCATTCTGTATTGTGTATGGTGCATTACCTACCCTAGACACAGTGTGATTAAGTTGGATTGCTATAATTGTGACAATCCTGTCTTTTGTATATTTGTCAAACCCCTAAAATTACTGGATTGTATTTTCTTTTGTAGTTTAAATAACAGGTCTGGGAACATAGTACAGAATTCCTGATGGTTTTTTAATTGTGTGCTTTCCAAACCAGGGAAAGTCACTGTTTTATGGAGAACCATTTGGAAGGCAGTAGAAGACCTTAAAAAGCAGGTTCCCTTTCAATCAGAGTGAGGTATCTTCTAAAGGGAAATGCTTAAGCCATGATCACTCATATTTTAAATTCATCTGGATCAAACAAACTCCAAGATACTGTATGGAACAATCCTGTACTGTCAGAATGCAATAAGTGAACAAACTGGTGTTTTTCCATTTTAAAATCTTTGAAGCTTTGATTTCTGTGTAACACCATCTTTTGACATCTGCACACTTCTAATTGTTCCTGTAACGACTAGAAATGTGAACACTCATTGAGAAGGAGCGGAAGTCAAAATGAGCCATAGAACTATGCATGTCTGAGTTCACATGCAGAGATATGAGAGCAATCAGCTGGGTAAGAATCCAATCTGTGACAGACATTATGAAAAAAATAACTATAAAAAACCCAGAGTATTAGTAAGGAAAGTAGCAGTAATGCTATATCACAGGGGTGTTGGAGCACATCAAGGCTTTCTGTTCACTTTGGTGCATATACAGAAGACGTCTAGAGAGTGGCATTGTGATGCATGCTTTTTGCAGATAATGTACTGCTCATGGGGGAGAGCAAAGAAGAAGTGGAGGAAGATTTAAAGACAGTGGTGCACACTTGAAAGAAATGCATGAAAATCAGTAATGAAACTGTGTATGTGGTCTGTAGAATCAAGGATACCTTGCAGGAACACAAGACTGAAGATCTGGGAGGGAGGGCAACCACTACAAAAGGTGCAAGTACCTACGTAGGATAGTACAGGATAGTTGCAAACTCAATGATGAACTTATAAGCAGAACAGGAAAGACATCACAGGAGAATACCATCTTACTGATTTTTCTTTTCAGTTTGATAGGCAATTAGGCCTATACTTTTGTATGGCTCCAAATGCTGGGCACTGACGAAGAGTCAGGAGCCGATCTTGAAGACAGTAGAAATAAAAATGTTAAGACTGATGCTTAGAATTACGAGGATGGATGATGTTCTGAATGAATTAATTAGGGGAAGTGTGAAGGTGATACCTGTTATAGAAAAGCTTAAATGGTTTGGGTATGTGAAAAAAGGTTGGAAGAATATAAGGGAAACAGGGTGTTACCCCCCACTTCTAATATCAATAGAATGGTTGGAAGACTCAAAACTAGATGGGTTGATGTTATACAAAGGATTTGATTAGTTGTGAAGTTTACAAGGAACTACTTCAAGACCAATTGGAATGGAGAAGGACTTGAAGAGCCGACCCCAAATAGATAGGACTAAAGCTAGAAGATGAAGACAGGAGTGATGTGAAGATAAATGTTAAAGATTGCAAGGCATTCATATACTCCAGTAATGGGGGCTATGTAAGTATTAAAAATAGAACGTCACAAGGAGATGATAGTGTGGAATGAAGAGCAGTGGACAGTCAATGTGTCGGGGACTGACAGCTAACAAGATAGAGAAACAAATTGGAGATCTGTGTAGAAACTACTTATGTTTGCACTGCAATACGGATGCTTAATTACATGAGGCTGAAGTCTTTGTTTTATATATTGGGGGAAATTCTGGTCCCTCACACGATACCAAAACAGACCTACTGCATGAGGGACCAACATGGGTGGAGTCCTTCCCTTGAACCAGAGCTAGGGGATGGTGAGCAGCACAGCAGGTTCACTGTTACTACAGCCTATGGCCCCTCCAGGGCCACATGCAAATCAAAAATCTACTCACCTCAATACCATTATGCATGGAGTGGGCTGCTATGCTGTCTTGTCTGGTTTCTCAACATGCAGGGAGATGTGGTCCCTCTTGGTATGGTTCCTTCAACATTCTTAGTGGTTGCAGTGAATTATGGATCTTCCATCTTCCAGAGGGGAACACTCCCTCCCCTCCCCCCCGGCATCACCCTGACAGAGTGGTGCAGTGGGGAGCGTGGTTATAATGTGGAAGGGTATCTGGAACAATTTCTTGCTGCTTTTTACTAAGGTAGAATGCAGCAGCTATCAGAGTAAATAATGACATTAGGCAGGTTAGACTCCATGTTTTAGAAAAATAAATTCCATTTCAAATAATACTTTACTGTCTGTGTTGATTGACATGTCTAGCATCTTTCACTGAGATGCTTTAGTCAGAAGAGGATTACATAAACCATGTGGTAAGCAGCTTGCTATTTAATACTTAAAAAGAAATTGTTTTAAGTTCAAGCTCACCAGATAGCCTGAGTGACTTTTCTTTTGTTAATATAATTAAAGTAAATTTAGCCATATTTTTGGAGTGTTCTAATAGAATTTAGTGATCCATGAAAAATCAAACTTTGGAGAATATGGATTCTGCTGAACACAGCATTAGTCATGTATTTTACCTGGATTCACAGCTAAGATTAAACAAATTTGTAATTCTATTTGATACCACAGGCGTTGGCAACCTGCGGCACGCGTGCCAAAGGCGGCATGTGGGCTGATTTTTAGTGGCACGCTGCTGCCAGCTGGGGTCCCGGCCACTGGCCCCGCTCAGCCCGCTGCCGTCCTGGATTACGGAACCCCAGACCAGCAGCGGGATGAGCCGCTCAGCCCGCTGCCGGTCTGGAGTTCGTCGCCAGTTCCTTGCCAGCCGGGGTCCTGGTTGCCGGCCCCGCTCAGCCCCGCTGCTGGCCTTGATGGACGGAACCCGGGCCGGCAGCAGTCTGAGCGGGGCCAGCAGCCGGGACCCTGGCTGGCAGGAGCCAGCAGACGGAATCCCAGACCAGCAGCAGGATGAGTGACTCAGCCCGCTGCTGGTCTGGGGTTCCGCCTCCGCTGCCAGTTTGGCATGCGAAACCTTAAATTAATGAAGACTTGGCACACCACTTTTTAAAGGTTGCCGACCCCTGTGATACCACAAGGTGCTGTTTAGAATGCCACTGAGGAATGTGTGCAGAGGCCCGTTGAATTGTGTCGAGTGTGATGGTCTGGAGTTCACTCAGCCACCACCTCCAACTCCAACAGCAAAGTTTTCCAATGTTTATGCTGAAAAATGAAAACACTTAGGCCATGTCTATATTACCACTTATGTCAGCAAAACTACGTCACTTAGGGGAAAAAAACATACACCTCTGAGTGACATATATTTTGCTGGTATATGTAGTAGTGTTCACAGTGCTATGTTGGCGAGAGAACTTCTTCCAATGACATAGCTACCCCTGCTCGTTGGCGGTGGTTTAATTATGTCAATGGGAGAGCCCTCGCCTGTGGGAATAGAGCAGCTACACAAGAGATCGTACCGTAGCACAGCTACCTCAGTATAGCTGTGCACTGTAAGCTCTCTAGTGTAGATAGAGCTTTAGATAATGGTCTCAAGAAAATGTTAATGGTGAATTCTTAAAACCAGAGTTACTAGCCCAGCCCACATGTGAAAATCTAAAGAAATGCCACAAAAAATGGGACCTTCAAATGTTTGGGATTAAGAGCAGAAGGAAAACACCTTGCTATAAAAGCTGAGCGCAGATAAGACCTTAATAAAAACAAATGGCTTGGGACTTTTCTGCTTGAGAGATCACCTCTCTGAGTGCCAGATTGAAAAGGGGCTGGAAGCAGAGCATGCCCTGTTAGGGGCCCTCCATTCTGGAACAAGCTCCACAAGCCGTCCATAAAAGCCCTGCTTTGTTGGCCTTCAGAGTATGCTGCAAGGCCCCTCTGTTTACCCTGACTGCTGCGGATGTGAGGTTTAACAGAGGTTAGAACTGCATGAGTGAGGGGCATTTGTATTTTATTGGAGGTGAGTTCTATAGGCTGCCAATGGTAAGTTGCAATTTAATTTTATTTTCATGCTTGTAACTTGTGGTGGGAACACTTGGAACCATGGCTAGTGCTCTTTGTATTGTTGTGCATATATCCAAATAAGTAAATAGAAATGGTTTAAAAAAAAAGACTAGGAGGTTAAAAGCAATTGATACAGTAGACTAAGGAATGGGAGACTAGCAATCTCCACCCTCCATAATTATCTCAAGGACATTTGATTACTACAGCTGATTGGCTAACAACCCTGCAATGTTTTAAATATAATTTCAGAGTATTGAGACTGTCTGTTGGAAACATGCAAGGAAATGGATGTCACTGAAGTACCAACTTATAACAACTAAGGATGACTTCCTAATGGGTTGCTTTTTTGTAATGGTTTTATTGATTACGATTGTATTTTTAACTGATGGCAGGTGTGTATAAGGCTTTGCATAGACACGTTTCCAGTTTGTTTAACTGAAAGAAATACAATCACATTCTATGCATTAAAAATCAGTTGCTGGAAGTTGAAGTCAGTAAAAGTCAAGTTAGAAATAAGACACCTTTTTAACAAGAATAATAATTAACCACTGCAAGAGCTCAGCCAGGGAAGTGGTAAGTTCCTCATTGCTCTTAGGGGCAGATCCTCAGTTGATGGACGGTGTCATAGATCCACTGGACAATTTACACCAGCTGATGATTGGCCTCAGAATCTTTAAATCAATAGTTGATGCCTTTGTTCAAAGATATGTTTTAATTCAACCACAATTGGAGTTTTTTTTAAATTTCATAATTTTGAATTTTGTTTTTCCTCTGTCCCCCTTTTTCCTTTTCTGTCCATAAACTCAATAGAATGATGGCTTCAGTGTTTTCATTTTTTTTCCTTTTGGGAAAAGAGTTGCAAAAGGAAACATGGAACTCAATAATTCTGCTGCTCAGTATTTTTTCAAATGTACAGAGTGCAAATTGCTGTTTCACTTTCCCTTTAGTCTCTCTGTAGTGTTGCGAATGTTAGAAAAGTTTTGAGAAGTCAGAGTGGAAAAAGGAAAAGTGGAAAAATGAAAGTGAGCATCATTCATTCAGTCACCCACCCAACCCCCAAAAGAGCAAAAGTGGTAAAAAAACTAAAACATGGTGGGTTTTTTACATTTCTGAATTATTAATGTATTTGAAACAACAAAACAAAAAATTCAATTTAATACAAAATGCAAACTTCCCTTTTGTTTCATTTAGAAATTTTCTACAGGAAAAAAATGATTAAAAATGACATTTTGACATCTTCCCCCTTCCCTCTCCTCCCCCCCCCCCAGAAATTAATTAATTTTTTAAAAATCCTTTTTAGGATTCCCATTTTTCAGCAGGAAAAGCTTTCTGTCAAATGTCAGCCATCTCTAAATACAGGAAATTTAAAAGCAGCACAAAGCTCTGAGCATCCTCATGGCAGACAGGAACTCTCAGATTCTAATATTTCTCTGTTAGTGATTCTCTTTGTGGGTAAGGGTAATTTCCTGGGTGAGATGCTCAAATTCTAAGTGTCATTTTCATAGCATATTACTCACACTCAGTTATTCATTCTCTATGAAGACAAAAAGCTGTCTCCATTTTAGGAGCTAACATTATTATTGACTCATATACAAGCATCATTTTAATATAGGCTTGATCCTGCCCAATATTAACTGGAGGGCTGGTCTAAATTGTGCTGAGTGTAACACTTTCCAAGAGCTGTTTCAACAGCTGAGGATCACTGGAATGCAAAAGGGTCTAGCCATACTCCTTTTTCCTCAGTCATGTCCCCAGTCCCAGAGTAGTGCAAAGCAGACTTTGCAGGGGACAAGGCATAGCAGGGAAAAGGAAAAATGACTACAATACAAGGGGAGTATGCAGGATGCCTCTACACCATATCAATCCCTGGCTATATTTTCCACCCCTTTAAACCATTAGCAACTGGTGTGAAATCAGTCCCAGGTGCTAAGTTGGGGCACAGGGCATTGAGCTTTCAAGCCTTCTTTGCATGCAAACTGTCCTCAACTTTCATTGTGTACAATTTTGGCTGGTTGAATACTGAGTCTGTCTGTTCATTGGTACCCATGGGATCAGAATTAACAAGAACTGAATTTCTTAACCATGACATTTTTTGGAAAGTGTAGGGGACAATTTCCTGGTGCAAGTGCTGGAGGAACCAACTAGGGGCAAAGCTTTTCTTGACCTGCTGCTCACAAACAGGGAAGAACTAGTAGGGGAAGCAAAAGTGGATGGGAACCTGGGAGGCAGTGACCATGAGATGGTCGAGTTCAGGATCCTGACACAAGGAAGAAAGGAGAGCAGCAGAATACGGACCCTGGACTTCAGAAAAGCAGACTTTGACTCCCTCAGGGAACAGATGGGCAGGATCCCCTGGGAGAATAACATGAAGGGCAAAGGGGTCCAGGAGAGCTGGCTGTATTTTAAAGAATCCTTATTGAGGTTGCAGGAACAAACCATCCCGATGTGTAGAAAGAATAGTAAATATGGCAGGCGACCAGCTTGGCTAAACAGTGAAATCCTTGCTGATCTTAAACGCAAAAAAGAGGCTTATAAGGAGTGGAAGATTGGACAAATGACCAGGGAGGAGTATAAAAATATTGCTCAGGCGTGCAGGAGTGAAATCAGGAAGGCCAAATCACACTTGGAGTTGCAGTTAGCAAGAGATGTTAAGAGTAACAAGAAGGGTTTCTTCAGGTATGTTAGCAACAAGAAGAAAATCAAGGAAAGTGTGGGCCCCTTACTGAATGAGGGAGGCAACCTAGTGACCGAGGATGTGGAAAAAGCTAATGTACTCAATGATTTTTTTGCCTCTGTCTTCACGCACAAGGTCAGCTCCCAGATTGCTGCACTGGGCAGTACAGCATGGGGAGAAGGTGACCAACCCTCTGTGGAGAAAGAAGTGGTTCGGGACTATTTAGAAAAACTGGACGTGCACAAGTCCATGGGGCCGGATGCGCTGCATCCGAGGGTGCTAAAGGAGTTGGCGGGTGAGATTGCAGAGCCATTAGCCATTATTTTTGAAAACTCATGGCGATTGGGGGAGGTCCCAGATGACTGGAAAAAGGCTAATGTAGTGCCCATCAAGAAAGAATTTAAGAGACTTTGCAGGCTAAAAGGAATAAAGGAACTGCTAACAAACTTTTAATTTTAAATTTCAAATGCTTTAACTATTTTTTCTTCTTTTATGAGTGTTAAACAATTAAAATGTATTTTTGGTGGCTGTTTGCAAGAAGGGGGCAGGGATAGCACAGTGGTTTGAGCATTGGCCTGCTAAACCCAGGGTTAAGTATAAGAGGGGTAGCCGTGTTAGTCTGAAATCTGTAAAAAGCAACAGAGGGTCCTGTGGCACCTTTAAGACTAACAGAAGTATTGGGAGCATAAGCCCATCTTTAAAAAAGGGAAGAAGGAGGATCCGGGGAACTACAGGCCAGTCAGCCTCACCTCAGTCCCTGGAAAAATCATGGAGCAGGTCCTCAAGGAATCAATTATGAAACATTTAGAGGACAGGAAAGTGATCAGGAACAGTCAGCATGGATTCACGAAGGGGAAGTCGTGCCTGACTAACCTAATTGCCTTCTATGATGAGATAACTGGCTCTGTGGATGAGGGGAAAGCAGTGGATGTCTTGATGGCCTTTTAGATGGTATTTCCAATGGTACTGAGAATGCCTTTGTTGGGAGGAATAAGAGCCATTTCAAGTGATAGCTCTTCAGTCTAATTCTATTTCATAAGACGTACACACAGGAAGAAAGAACAGCAAATGCACTTCTCTCGCTGAAGCTTTCTCACTTGCAGTCTAGCTGCTGAAAAAAGTCACAGGTGTAGCACATGGGACATGCCCTTATTAGCCACTCTAAGCCCAGGCAAACCTTTACCAGAATCAGACTAACTCATTGCTCTTAGCTTGCTTTTCCTAGCAGTGTTGCAAGTTTAGATTTGTTGTAGCTGTCTAAGCTGGATGACTTCTTTTTCTTTTAGACAGAGGGCCAATAAATAAATAAGATAAATAAAAGACTGGGAAGAGGTAAACAAGGAGGGGAGGGGAGGAAATAAAAACTCTAGGAAGGAGGCTAGAGTAGACACCTCCACTTCACATCTCAGGTATTGTTCAGTTCAGGATTCAACCAACTCAATGGATATAGTGATGTCATGTGGCTTCCTCTGCTCACTTGATCAGGTGAAGACATTTTTATGAGGGTCATGGTAACAGTGTGATGGTAAATCCTGGGGTCCTAGCAGGTGGAGGCAGACATGGGGGTGTAGCTGTTGGTAGGAAGTAAAAATTTTCCTCTCTCGCCTCATAACTTTCTAACAATTTGTCCCATGATCCCTCCAAAAAACAATACCCCAAAGGAGTGATGACCTCATTTAATCATAATTAACCAATCAAAATGTGTATCTGGTGATTTCATATATGAACACTTCCTTTCATCTTCACATGTTGTTACATTGCTTGGTGAAACTTACCAAGTGCTTTGACAGGTTTCAGAGGGGTAGCCATGCTAGTCTGTATCACACCACCTTGTCAACTGTCTGAAATGGGCCACTCTCATTACTACTTCAAAAGTTATTTTTCCTCCCTTGGTATCTTGCTGTTAATTGAATTGTCTTGTTAGCCTGACCTCACACTTGGTAAGGCAACTCCCATCCTTTCATGTATTTATACCTGCTCCTTTATTTTCCACTCCAAGCATCTGATGAAGTGGGTTCTAGCCCACGAAAGCTTATGCCCAAATAAATTTGTTAGTCTCTAAGGTGCCACAAGGACTCCTCATTGTTTTTGCAAGTGCCTTGACAATCCCTAATCTGTTTTTTCAATTCAGACCCATCCTCTTTGTACCAATCTTTTCATCTTCACATTTTGCTTATCTTATCAACAGTTTTAGGTAACATTTCAGGAGGTCTTTTATCACCTTCTACCCACTTAATTGCACAGGCTTTAACTTAACAAGGCCTAAATTGGCACAACACTTACTACACACATACTCATGAAGTAGGGTGTTATAAGGAAGTGAGTTAAGAAGGCAGAACAGAGCTCTCATATAGCAGACAACTCTTGATTTTGATTTTAAAAGGGTTTCTCTAGAGACATCAGTTTATTTATTTACTAAACACTGCTTGGGAAGCATGTGCTTTCTCAGTCTGCTTTCTCAGCCACTCCACCCCTATACCCGACAATGCTGCTGCAGTCAGTGGAGGTACTGTCACTCATTTCAGTGGGAGCAAAATTGATCCTTTATACTGTTATATCTCCCTGTCTCTTTCAGTTCTACTTAATGAGAAGTTTCTTTTAGTTAAAGGCTAGAAGAAATTAGCTCAGTGTATATTTCTCTCTCATACACACATGCGCGCTCTCTCTCTCAATTAGACTAGAGAGAAAACATTTAACAATCTCCTGCTCTCCTCTCTCCCTGCCACCTCTCCCCCCATTAGGCTAACAATTCTCCCAGGATGGCTTGGGGAACACAGTATATCAGCTGTTGCTTTTTATTAACACTGAAGGTAGAAAAAGAGTATAGGCTGATCTCAATTTACATGTACAGTGTAAATTAAAAAAAAAAATCAGTTCAAGTCATTGGTGTTACATTGGTATAAAACTGATGGAAGTGGATCAGAATCCAGCCCCATTTATTTTTCAAGCCTTTGTAATTGTACATGTAATCTCATGATCTCTAATGAGGGGTGGGCTTCAGGTATAATGCTGGAAGCACATAATCATCAGACTCATTAGAATTTTTCAGCCCTTTATGATTTATAGTTGCCCTTTCAACACACTTTTGTCTATTTTTTAAACTTACTTTTCTCACTTTCTTGTATACAAACATCATCATTTTCTTCAAGTTCAGAAGTTTTGGCCTTCAGCACAGAGAAGCAGAACTCCCCTGAATGTAGAAATAACAATCATCAGTAACCTCTCTGTGCTCTAGCTGCTGAGGATAATTGCACTCAAATTTAACACCTATTTTAGTTCCTTTTATTATTTTTTTTTAAATCCTGAAGTCAGACCTGGCTGATCTGTGTTGTGTTTATCTGTAGGCCTAGATATCTTTAAAAGTTAAATGATCATTAGAATAAGAGCAGTCTAGATTTCTGTATTCCAAAGAAAAATTAATTTTAAACACTGATTTGGACTATCTGAGGTTGTATAGAAATGGGAAAATGGGTAAAATATGTTTGCTAATTTAACTAAAATAGAGACAGGTAAAACAGTTACTGCCTAAAAGTGTATTAGTAGGAAGCACTTGGCAGTGAGTTTAAGTTCACCTAACTAAGAAACCAGCAGTTTCATATATTGTAACAATACAGTCCTTCATGTTGAGTCCATCAACGGATTTTAAAGCAGTATGAAATCATTCTCACAATGAATCTGAGTTAGACAAAGTATATAGCAATTATATGTTAAAGAAAGCATGGAGTCAAATGAGGTAAAATATCTGACATGAAACAAACTGTACCATCAAATCTCTATGACTAGAATTTCTATGCTTGATTAAAGAGTATAGCAGTAGGGATATACTACTAACCTGACCAGGATGGTGACAGTGGTTGTGAAATGCTAAGGGAGGTTAGAGAGGCTACAAAAGTAGAAAATCAATGGGTGATTTAAACTACTCTACATTGACTGGATAAATGTAATCCCAGGTTGTGATACAGAGAGAGAATTTCTAGACAGCATTAATAACTACTTCTTGGAGCAGCTAGTCCTGCAACCCACAAGGGGAGAGACAATTCCTGATTTAGTCCTAAGTGGCACACAGGACCCAGTCCAAAAGGTAACTATAGCTGAACCGTGGGGTAATAGTGACCATACTGTAATTAAATTTAACATCCTTGAGGGGGTGGGGAGGGGATAATAACAAAAAAACCAACAACACATGACAGTAACATTTAAATTTAAAAGGGGGAAATATACAAGAACGATGACACTTGTTAGCAATTAAAAGGAGCTGCACAAGGGTCACATGCCTGAAAGTAGCACAGGGATTATTTAAAAAATCAGACCAAATGTATATGGCAAGTAAGAAAAGACAATAAGAGGAGAAAAAATGCCACTATGGCTAAACAGCACAGTAATGAAGGCCATTAGAGGCAAAAGGGTATTTTTTAAAAATTGAAAGTCAAATCCCAATGAGAATAATACAAAGGTGCATAAACTCCAGCAGGTTAAGTGTAAAAAGCCAAGCCAAGAAATAATTTGAGAACTAACAGAATTTTTTTAAGTACATGGGAAACAAACAGGCAGTGGGGCCACTGGACAAGAAAGGTGTCAAGGAACATTCAAGGAAGACAAGGCCACTACAGAAAAGCTAAATGAATTCTTTGCATCCATCGTCACTGCAGAGGATGTGAGGGAGCTATCCACTTCACAGCTACCCTTGTGGGTGAGAAAAAAATCTGAAGTACTGTCCCATGCTGATGTGTGTATAGAAGAGGTTTTAGAACAAGTCGATAAACAGAAATAAGTCACCAGGACCAGGTGGACTTCACCCAAAAACGAACTTAGATATGAAACTGAAGAAATACTAGTTGTAGTATACAATCTATCACTGACACACACTTCTGTACCAGACAACTGGAAGTTAGCTAATGTAACTAACTTCAGTAGTGGGAAAATTGGTAGAAATTATAGTAAACAACAGTTATCAGTTCCATAGATATACATAGTTTGTTGGGGGAAGTGTCAACACAGTTTTGTAAAGGGAAATCATGCCTCACCAATCTATGGACAAGGCTGATGCAGTGGCTACAGTGTACTTGGACTCTTAGGGTACATCTACACTACAGGGGGGAGTCGATTTAAGATACGCAAAATCAGCTACGTGAATAGCGTAGCTGAATTCGACGTATCGCAGCCGACTTACCCCGCTGTGAGGACGGCGGCAAAATCGACTTCTGCGGCTTCCTGTCGACGGCGCTTACTCCCACCTCCGCTGGTGGAGTAAGAGCGTCGATTTGGGGATCGATTGTCGCGTCCCGTTGGGACGCGATAAATCGATCCCCGAGAGGTTGATTTCTACCTGTCGATTCAGGCGGGTAGTGTAGACCTAGCCTTAGAAAGCCTTTGAGAAGGCCCTTCACCAAAGGCTCTTAAGGAAACTAAGTAGTCATGGGGGTTACAGGAAAGGTCCTCTCATGAATCAGTAACTGTTTAAAAGACAGGAAACAATGGGGTAGGAATAAATGGTCAGTTTTCACAATGGAGAGATAATGAAACAGCATGCCAACATATTCATGAACGAGCTGGAAAAGGGTGTGAAAGGTGAAGTGGCAAAGTTTGCAGATAATACAAAAATTATTCAAGGTAGTTAAGTCCAAACCTGACTGTGAAGTATTACAAAGGACTCTCACAAAACTGCGTGACGGGGCAACAAAATGGAAGATGAAGTTCAACATTGATAAGTACAAAATAATGCACACTGGAAAAAAATAATCCTGACTGCACATATAGAATGATGGGTTCTAAATTAGCTGTTACCTCTCATGAAAGAGATCTTGGCATCAGCATGGATAGTTCTCTGAAAATTTAAGCAGCATCAAAAGGGCTAAGAGAATATTAGGAAAGGGATAGAAAACAATACAAAAAATATAATGCCACTATATAAAGCCATGGTCTGCCCACTCCATGAACACTGTGTGCAGTTCTGGTAATCTTATCTCAAAAAGGTTATAGTGGAACTGGTAAAGATTCAGAGAGGGACAACAAAAATCAAGGGTATGACATGGCTTCCATATGAGGACAGACTATAAAGCTTAGGGCTGGTCAGTTTAGAAAAGAGATGACTAGGGTGGATATGAGAGAGGGCTATAAAATCATGAATGGGGTGGAAAAGTTAATAAATGTGATTTACCCTTTTCTACAATACAAAAACTGGTGTGGGTGTGTGTGTGACCTGATGAAATTAATAGGCAGCAGGTTTAATAGGCAGAAGTATTTGTTCACACAATGCACAGTTAAACTGTGGAACTTATTGCTATGGGATGTTATAATGGCCAAAAGTATAACTGGGTTTTAAAAAAAAACTAGATAAATTCATGGCGGATAGGTCCAGCAGTAGCTATTAGCTAAGATTGTCAGGGATGCAGCCCCATGCACAAGGCAACCTAAAGCTCTGACTGCCAGAAGCCAGGAGAAGAAGAGTGGGTGGATCACGCCACCTGCCATGTGCCATAAACTCTCCCCTGAAGCTTTGGTACTGGCTACTATTAGTGCCAGGATACTGGGCTAGATACATTGGTCTGACCCGGTATGGCAGTTTGTAAACGTTTGCTTGCTAAAAGCCACCCACCCACATCAGGAAGCGAGTTGAGGCAGGAACACAGAATTCTTGACTTCTCTTCTCTAACCACTAGAAAACATCCACTCTATTGACAAATAGGCCTTGTTTACACTTGCAATGGCATGTAGGGCATGTGTAGCTAGGTGCCACAGGGAAAAGCAGGCTGCATCAGCACTCACTGTGGTGTATAGTGACATGTATCAGTGAAAGACTCCAGTAGCGGGACACTATAATACTAAAAATAGCAGTGTAGATGTGAGAGACACTGCCTGGGTGTATAGCGTGCTGTGTAGGATATATAGTCTAAGATTCTGGCATGGCTGTACTCTGCTCACCTTAGCAGTGCCTCACCATCTACACTGCTAGTTAAACTCATGTTAGCTGGGCAGGCTCTGTACTCTACATAACAGCATAAGTGCAGACATACCTACAGTTTGAAAGAAAAAATGAGCAACTCATAGATAATAACCCTATAGAGAATTGGTTTAAAATGGAGTTTTTCCTTGCCTGCATAAGAAATTGCTGTGTACCCCCATTACCACTTTACACATAATGTTGTTTAAAGAAATCCTCTCTTTTAATAGCTAAACCTGTGCTCATGTTCTTCGGGAACAAATGAATGACAGCAACTATATAGCATTGTGGATTTTATTTATATCTTGTGCTTGCACAGCTTCAGTTGCGTTATGGTTTAAATCTACAAGACATGTCCATCTAACCTGAATTTATTGGTGTGCAGAATAGTGATGTGTAGGGTACCATGCAGCTCAGTGAAAAGAGAAGCTATTGGCTTGACCTTTTTTGGCTAAATGATTTTCTGAATGAATGTAGTGCTCATGAAAGGTGATGGATTGTTAGACCTGGAGACTGAAATTTTCTATGCAGGTATAACACGGACAGTCACAGTGTGAACTGTCTTAAATCGGACCTGTCAAATCCACAGGTTGGACTATGTCTTTTCAGACCTGTTTGTGAAAGAAAACCCCTCTTATTGGCTGTCTTCCATAATATCCAGCCTCCTGGGGAAGGCAGCCAATCAGAGCTGCTGTAATGTGGTTAGGGCCAGCTTAGTTCCTCAGCATGTGCATCAGGCCATTCTCATTCCCCCCCTGCAAGTGTAGAGCTGGGAACTGAGTCTGCAACTCCAGCTGTTGGTTTTCCCTTCCAGGCTTTGCCTGGGGACTTGGGAAGAAAACCTTCAGGCCAAAGAGACTTGAAAGGGGGTGAGATTATGAAGGGAGAGAGTACCCCTCCACCTCATCTGATGGGAGAGGAACTAACAACCCCGTCCTATTTCCACAGATCAGAGTTAGAGTAATTGGTGACAGTGCTGGGCTTTTTTCCAGGCATCCCAATGATGAGAGCAGTGGGAGAGGGTGGCATGCACTCTGCACAACATTGCCCACGCCAAAGGAGAGGAGCTGGAAGCCCTGCACTGTCACCATGTGTTCTAATTCACCCATCATTCATTTATGCAAATTTAAATCTACTGGCTTTTTGTTGACCAGTGTTGGCAGGTAAGCTATAGTGTCCCAAGAAGATGCCTAAACTGTGATGTGACATACAAGGCAAGTAAAAAGACAGTGGGACCAATCCTATATCGGTTGAAATATATTGCTGAACTGCCACTCAGTGAGAAGGATTGAGCCCAGATTCTCTCTCTTCAGTGGAGCTTGCAATTCAGTCTCCATGCTCATTCAATCACTGGCCTCTCTGCCGAGAATGTCAACAAATGTGCCAGTTAGTACCAGTCGGGATGGTGACTTCTGTGATGTTGACACCTGTCCACTGTGAACTGGACTGTGATCACCATTGTATTTCCCATAGGATGCTGAACAGCTGTCAGGTGGTAGTAATGGTGAAAGATATATTAACTGCTGTGTGCACACTGGTAAATCAGACAGAATCTACTGTCTCTAAAAATGCCTTTCATGTCAAATTATGTTTACCTCTCTTTAATAATGCAACTGCTTTCCTTTCATGGGTTGTTAGTGTATTTTCCAGTTTATAGTTTATTTATACATAAAATACTAACTAATGGGTTGTGTGAGACAAAAATACAAAACAAATGCATGTACATCCAAAGCTAGATTTTGAGCTGTCGGCACTATTCCCTGGAGGTACTTGCATTTGTTTTTTATTTTTGTTATATACACATTGTGGGAGCACCCACTTTGTCAGACTTCAACTACGTGCCCCTATGGCCTGTTGAACCTACAAAACTTGCCATGAACCCAACTGCACATGCAAATCCACATTTGTACACACAAAGGAGTACATTTTCAGTACTTGCATCTGAAGAAGTGAGGTTCTTACCCACGAAAGCTTATGCTCCCAATACTTCTGTTAGTCTTAAAGGTGTCACAGGACCCTCTGTTGCTTTTTACATTTTCAGTGAGGCCCAATATGTAGCCTCCACTTGTGTGAGTTTGAAAAACAGTCTATTGTAAATTGGTCCATTTATTTCAGAATCCATTTAAAAAGAAACCCTCCTTGTTTTTAAAAAGCTCAATGGGCTTGCTCCATCATGGACCTTATCCTTTTCTGCTCCCTTACCAAATACCCTCCACTCAGACATCCTCTTTCTTCTCCTCTACCTCAGTCTTGCTCCTATTTTAACAAGAGACTCTTCCCCATCCCCCATCTCTTTTCATCTATGTATAAGTAAGGAGTTCTGCTCATAGGAAATCATATGATCCTGTTCCTTGGGATTTGCATCTATGGTGTACATGTGACTATTCTGAGTGCTTTCAAACATAAATTACCCTTTATAACTTCTAATTTGCACGAGGTAACTAAACAATGATGCCTCTGGCAGTCACAGTATTTCCTAAGAATTTCCTGTGCTAAGCATAGGGAACTTTGGGTAATGTTACAAATGACAACAGTAACAACCTAATCACAAAGGCAAAACTGAAAAGAGTATAACAACCACCAAAAGAGTTACTTGCTGTTCCGTTCTGGTTTCATTATAAATATTGCAGTCTACTGTGTGACTATACAGATACATAATTTTTAAAATGCATAGTATGAAAAGTGTACACACCGTATCCTATTGACAGCTGAAATTCTTGATTTAATCATATGTGTTAATGTTGTTTTGTCCATATCTAGGAAAAAAGGTATACAACAGGGATCGGCCACCTTTGGCATGCGGCCTGGCAGGCCCTCGCCGCTTCCTGCAGCCCCCATTGGCCTGGGATGGCGAACTGTGGCCAGTGGAAGCCGCGATCGGATGTGGCACGTAAACAAACCAGCCTGGCCCACCAGGGTGCTTACCCTGGCGAGCCGCATGCCAAAGGTTACCGATCCCTGGTATACAATGAAATCTGTGATGATTTCTTAGCAGCATATTTATATGCAATCAGATATATTAGTACAAATTTCAAATGCAAGGAGGATGTTAATGGATTTGTGTTATAAAGATTTAATAACTTCACAAACAAGGTGTCATACTGTTTACTGTTTTGTATTGTCTGTATACCTGCATCCTCATATTAACAGAGGAGAATTCAGTACAGCAATTTTAGTTTCATAATTAACAAATTATGTTAAGTTACAAAGAACCAGATATAATGCGTTAAACTGCAGTTTGCGGAATTTTTCTAGACAGTAAGAAAACATTAATTTCTATCGGTACTTATGAAATGAACAACCATCAAGGATTTTTTATGTGTAGTTTTGCAAAATCTTTGAAGTTTCAAAATATGTTGCGGATTGTGAGTACATTGGAAAAACTATTCTACCTTATAGCTGAAAACAAAGGATGACATATGCATTTGCAATCTCTAGTGGAAAAGGAAATCGACAAGGAAAAAACCACTTTTTCTACTCAAGGCCTGGAAAAATGTTTTGGATAAAGTCACCCGATCTCCCCCCTTCCTTATCACTGAACTATGGCAGGGCAATCAGAGAGGACAGAGTAATGTGCATGACTAGGGTGAAGCTCAAGTACCAGAGAGCAGTTATTCACTTAAAACCAAAACATGGGAAACCAAAAATCTCCTGGTGCTGTCATGTCCAAGCCAACAAAGCTAAATGGTTTTCCTCACAAGATGCTGATTTAAAAGTATCATGAAGATGGAATTTCTTCAGGCATATTTCCCTGGAAAATACATATACGAACATCACTTTGTCTTCTCTTAATTTCTACCTGACAGATCTTGAGCAGGATCCACCCATACCAATAGCATTAACAATATTTAAAAGCTGGTTATGGTTTGAAAGAATTTAATGTTTTTGCATAGCAGCTTTTAACATTACTAACACCTAAACTGTAATTCTACACATTGTATCAAACTCCTCAAATATCAAGCTGGATAAGCAGAGGGTTTTTTGGCTAGTCAACAAGAATGCTGCTTTTCACATGTTCACCTTTAATTTGAATTACATCATTTGCTCAAGAATTAAAAATAGTCTTGGCCACAGGAACCTTAAAGATATGTTTAGGTGTTGAAAAATGTAACACTTCAAGTTCTTATAGCTTAGCTTTTGTTTCCTCAGACCTGTAGTCCTAGAGGAAGAGTCTTCACGTGTGCAATGACTAAACTCGTGATCGACAGATCAGATCATGACAGTTTCATATGTTTAGTAGTTTGCTACTAAGCCACTGGATGCACTGTAAATTCCTTTGCCTTAAAATGTCTCCATACCTTGAGGAAGGAGCCAATGTAAAACAGATATGCAATGCGTCAGCTAAAATGGGCATGTGTGATTTCAGAAGGCAAATGTTGGATTCTAAAAGATATCCACTGTATATAGTTATAGATACTGATGAAATGCATAATATGAGTATGAACTCTTTCATATAGTTTAGGTCTTTGACATACAAGTAGGATCCACACTTGGAAGATTACAACAGGAAGAGATTTATTTCACAGCCTTGTTATAAACTTTGTCAAAGAAAGAAATAAAGTTGTTCCATTTTCAGCTCTTGATTAAAATCTTTTTTCACTGGAAAATAGTGCCAGGGTATTACACTCTTGTATTCTTGGGATAATAAGGATGTAATGTCCCATTTTGACCTTTCAAAATGCTGTGTTTTGATTTGCTTGTCACACATTTCTTCCAACTTTACAGTCTTATTAACCTGTGAAAAGAGAATGGAATGAGAGGCAGTGAAGATACAGAATACTGAGGAAGATCAAAGTAGTACAACACACTTGTGTAGTTCAAAGAACATAGCATATATTAATATTTTTGGTATTTCATCATTATTGCATCAGAACCTAACAAGAATGCTGAAGTGGTACATATTTAACTCATCATCATGACAATTCAGAGACTGTAATCTGCATATTTTGGGAGCTTGTATCTGCCTGAAGGTGTAGCTACTGGAATCTGAAAGGCTACATATTTCCAGTGTCTTTAGAAATATTTTAGAAAAGGAGGAATTAAAGCACTATATCACAATCCCCAAAATAGATATTTCAATAAAAGTTATAGTGTATATGACTGAGGGTCAGATTCTATAAGCCTTACAAAACTTCATAGATTCTTAGACGGTCTACACTAGAAAATTAGGTCTGTTTAACTACATCAATCAGGGGTGTGAAAAATCCACACTTGAGCGGCATTGTTAAACCAGAGTAAATCCTCAGATAGACAGTGCTAGGTCTTCTGTTGACCTATCTACCACCTCTCGGGGAGGTAGATTACTTATGCTGATGGTAGAATCCCTCCCATCCCTGTAGGTAGTGTCTACATGGAAGTGCTGCAGCAGCCCAGCTGCAGTGGCCCAGATGAGCTGCATTTTAAGTGTAGACAAATCCTTAGATTCATAGATTTTAAGAACAGAAGTGACCATTAATTATCATCAGTCTGACCTCCTGCATAACATAAACTAAAGGACTTCTTGATAATTTCTGCATCGAGCCCATAACTTGTATTTGAGCTATGGCATATCTTTTAGAAATCTTGACTTACAGCCCGCAAGTGACAGAGAGATTGAATTGTTAATGGTTAAGAGCCCTTTTTGTGCTTAGGTCTAGTCTGAATTTGTCTAGCTTCAGCTTCTCACCATTGGTTCTCATTATACCCTTTTCTGTTGGATTACAGCGTTGTCTACTATCACAAATATCTTCCACATGTAGGCATGGGCGCCGACTCCATGGATACTCCGGGGCTGGAGCACCCACGGGGAAAAATTAGTGGGTGCTCTGCACCGACTGGCAACCAAGCTCCCCTCACCCCCCAGGCCACCGCCTCTTCCCCCTCCCCTGAGCACACCGCATCTCTGCTCCTCCACCTACTTCTCAGCGCATCCCGCCTGGCCACTGCCAAATAGCTGTTTGGGGGCAGTAGCATGCTCCAGGAGGGAGAGGGAGGAGCAGGAATGTGGCACACTCAGGGGAGGAGGCAGGGAAGAGGCAGGGTTGGGGTGGGGATTTGGGGAAGGAGTTGGAAAAGGGGCAGGGAGGGGGCGGAGTTGGGGCAGGGACTTTGTGAAAGGGGTTGGAATGGGGGTGGGGTAGGGGTGGGAAGAGGCAGTTCAGTGTCAGGGCTAGGGGCAGAGCAGGGGTTGAGCACCTGGGGAAAGAGGGGAAGTTGGCGCCTATGCATGTAGGTACTTCCAGACTGTGATCAAGCTCTCAGCCTTCTCTTGGATACACTAAATAGACTGAGCTTCTTTAGTCTCTCCCGCTAAGGCATGTTTTCCATGTAGCTCTTTTCTGAAGCCTCTCCAATTTTTCTACATCCTGTTTGAATTGTGGGTACCAGAACTGGAGATTGTATTCAGTAATGGTCTTACTATTGCCATATATGGAATACCATCTCCCTATTCCTACTTGATATTCCCCTGCTTACATTTCCAAGAATTACATTTACCCTCTTAGCTAAAGCATTGCACTTGGATCACATGTTCAATTTGTTATCTACCATGATCCCTAAGTCCTTTTCAGAGTCACTGGTTTCTAGGATACCATTGAAGAAAGTGGGGCTACTCACAAAGTAAGATACTATTCAACATGAATAAAGTGGCAGAATTTGGCACTTTTTATAATGCTTTCACCTCACCTGAGACTTTCTTAGTATAAATAAAAATGTCAGCATTCTTCCCAATGTCAGTGTGATACCAATTAAAATTACACCATGATAAAAACTTTTATGAGGACAATATTATCTACCTTAGATAAACAGCTTGTAACTTTCAATATGTCTTGCTTGTTTGCCTTAGCTGCTTTGTCTTGCAATCTGTGAATATGTGTAAGTTTCCTAACAGATGGGAAAACTAAACACTTTAAGTTGAAGTGCTCATCCTTTTTATTGGATTGCAAGCGTAGTAGCAAAATATGCTTTCAAGTAATCTCTGACCTACAAAACCCACCATCTCTGGGACTGATAATATACAATTAAATGTCAATTCAATAACACAATGCCCAGTTCAGCAATGGTCCTCTTGTGAGCAAAACCTACATCCGTCTCAATTTTAAGGATGATTGCTCAGAGCTTGTGGTGACTATTGGGCCAATTTGTTGTGGAGCTTTTAGTTTACAATTGTTTTGAAAGGTTACATTCACCAGTACAATGAAAAATTAACACTGAAAACAAAGAAGCATGAAATATCTAATGTGTGAATTATTGAAATTCATATGTTATTTCAAGTTACAGTTATTTGAATACTTCCTACCTTTGGAAAATGTAGTTTGAATGTCAAAATGTCCATTTAAAAATTCTCATGATTTTTACTTATTGGTGGAAATACATTTTTACTGATTCTGCAGCAACAAAGATAACAGGCCATCAGTCAACATTCCAAGACCTAGCATTAACACTTTCTCTCATATATGACTTACTACCAGTCACAGTTTTGTAGGTCAGTAAGGCTTAATTCACAAAAGGACTAAGGTGCCTAACTGTCACTTTTGGCATCTAAATCAGGTCTAAATTCGGGGGTAAAACTTCCCTTGGTGCCTGTGTTTCTGTCTCTGGGCATGCACACTGCAGCCCCATGCCCAGTGCCCAGATGCCTAAGCCCCAGATAGATGTATGAACAAGGGGAAATTGGAATTCTTCTGCCTAACTCACCTACGGGGCCCAATCCAGTAACCATGTTCACACCTTGCCTTCCAGACTGCCCCCCCATAGGTGAACTTACACAATACAGCCAGAGGATGATGTTGCTCAAAATGTTTAGCCCACAGGTTAGGGTACTCACCTGGGATGTGGACAACACCCTCAGTCCACCAGCGGGGGAAGGAGGGATTTTGATCCGGGCTAAGACACTGCTCATGAGAATACTCTTAACTATTGGGCTAAGAGATTTTCTGATGCGGGGCCTCCTCAATTTCACCTGTTGAAGCAACAGGAGAGACTGAGAAGCCCGATGGTTAGAGCACTCACCTGAGAGTGACAGATTCCAGTTAAAATCCTTTCTCCCCTTTCAGCTGGAAGGGGTGCGGATGACTTGAACTGGGGGTCTCCCAGGTCACAAGTGAGTATCCTAACCACTGGACTAAAAGTTCTGAGGGAGCCCCCACCCCCTGCCAAAATGGAATAAGCACCTAATGCCAAGGGTGGGTTTGCAGCTGAAACTCCTGATCAGAGGGAGGCTCCTATTTCCAAGAGAGGAAAGGGCTTAGCACACACCCCTCAGCTCAGCATCTCCAATTGGTTAGATTATCTGACGTACCACCTAGAGTTCTGAGGCACCTATCTCCCTCCATTCCATATAAGGAGCCCTTATATGAATACCAGTGATTTTCCAAGTGCCTAAAAGTTAGGTGTGGCGATGCTGAGTGTCACAACACCTAAGTTCCTTTGTGAATCTAGCTCGAACTGTTTTAAAAGGACACAGTAAGAATCTTTTTTATTACCTCTTATCAAACGTAAAGGAAATAGTATATTGACATAACAAGGTCTACAAAACAACTGTGGACAATGAAAGAGGCAATTAATTTCTTTCATGTGATTTGCATCATATCCACAAGTAGCAAAAGATGAACACAGGAACGGAGTGATAGGCAAGGACTCTTGGATTCATCTTTAGACAAAGTATTAGGATCATCATGAAAATCAATGACTACATGTTTTATGCAGAGTCCCTCTCAGATACATTCTTCTCTAGATGTACACATGTAGCTCCTGCTCCTAGTGTAGCTTCAGCCCTAATGCTATGTCTTGGGTGGTGGGAAGTCTAAGAACTCTACAGACATGATCTAAAGTCTTACCTCATTTTGTTCTTCAGACTGAATAGTGAAACTCTCCTGGTGTAACCAGCACTGTCCATATAAATTCCTTGTATGAAAAAAAACAGCTGATGTCTTTCCTCTCTTTTCACCTTGATCAATTGGAATCCTCCTTATGTGTCTCCTATAAGAAGATTAAGTGGAAAAGATTGAAACTATGAAGCCATATGTGTTTGTACTGCTATTTTTGCCCATCTACATAACTAATTTGCACAGACTTAAAGATCACAAATGTTTTGTTCTGGGCTACCATAAAAACCAGCCAGTCACATAATGGAGCCATATGGCTCTTCTTCTGATAGGAATGAGATTGCTGTCACTTAGTACAACTTCAAAGTGCTATATGGGGAATTACGTGCACAAATTCTATTAACAACAGGGCTGGGTAAATCATTTTGCCTAATTTCAAACCCACTCAAACTTCAGAATTATTAGTTTTATGTTCTATTTAGCAGGGACTGTGTGCAGGGAGAAAAACAGACTGATTCAAAAATGAAAGATGAGGCAGAATAAAATCTAATACAAAATAATATGAACAGTATATGAACACTAGTTACCTGGAACTCATTAATGCCAGTTTACCTTTTTTGAAGTGATAGTCTGCCCCTAAAACATAGTACAAGTTTTCTGTGAGCTAGAAAAACAATTTTCTTCTATGTCCCTTGAAAAAGAACATGGATTTAAATGACTAGAAAAAAAGTTTGTTAATTTTAATTAGTTTTGTGAATGCCAAAATATTTTGAGCAATTCACAAAACCCCAAACTGCACTCAGTTTGTCCATTTCAACGTATCAACAACAGTTGTGAGGCCAGTGATGCTGATTTAAATGTTGAAACAGGAAGGGTAGTATATATATAATATTGAGCATGTAAAACCTATTTTCTATTTAGATCCTCTACACACACACACACACACACAAATCCCCTTCCCTTGAAATATTTAAAATGAGTCTGGGCAAAGCATTTGAGAATATGTACTATAGGGAATGATTCTACATTGCAAGGGACTAAAATGTGTGACCCAACAGGTCTTTCCCATACCAGCTTTTTGGGATTGGATGATAAATGTCAAGGAGGTTTCTTCAGAAGTGATTGTTCTAAATACAGTTTAATGCTTGTCATCAAAAAAAATATTTTTTACTAGTCACTGAAGTCCAGTGGATAGTTTTATTCCATGCAAATTTCCTCTTCTTTTGTTTTTTGGTAAGCAATAAAGTAGCGCAATTCCAGTGCAATGCATTAAAAAAAGAGAGAGAGAGAGAGAGAGAGAGAGCAAGCGAGAGAGCGAGCACCTTTCAATCCCTGCAGGTTATTGTTTAACCTACTTACATCCATCAAAGTAGTCTGTATGTATTTTCAAACAGATGAATTGTACAACGACTAGGTAAACCTGGATGACTTTAAATATCTGAAGTAGATTAATGAATCTAATCAAACTCTTTACTCTGTGTCTCTTTCCTTGAATAGATTCAATCTTCATTTAATAACACAATTTGCAATAAGTAAAAAGGAAAGCTGACAATCCCTAAAAGACTTCCACAGTTTATCTTAACAACAACAGTGGCTGGGATTCTCCATTGCTTGGATTTCAAAAGAATAGAAAGTTCTATGGAAAAAAGAAAACACTGTTATTATACTATATACAACCAAACACAGGTTTGTGAACAGTCTTTGCTCTTGCATCTACAGACACATGGCTATGAAGCCTAATTCAGTTGTTATTCTGTGACAACCTCTATTCCAGTGTTTATTTTCACTTACCCCACTCACCACTTACAATAACTGAGCTCTTGCCATTCAGACTGCAAGACTCTTGGAACATGCTTAAGCAGGGCCACCCAGAGGATTCAGGGGGCCTGGGGCAAAGCAATTTTGGGGGTCCCTTCCATAAAAAAAAAGTTGCAATACCATAGAATACTATATTCTCATGGGGGCCCCTGTGGGGCCCAGGGCCTGGGGCAAATTGCCCCACTTGCCCCCCTTCTGGATGGCCCTGTGCTTAAGAAATCTCTCTTCATCTTAATGTGGGAATGGGGTCTTACATAATTTATGGAATGTCAGTCAGCAAGGTTGATGGCTGAACATATTGAGGTATTTGTTGCTGAGATCTACGTCTTCTATGTAAGATAAATATACAAAATAGTTGACTGGGTTGAATACTCATTTCTTATTAAAAAAATCCAGGCAGAACATCAGGGTCCAGACACCCCAAGTGGAGAAAATGAGGTCTAAATCCCAAAGAATAAGCAACTGAATCGGCTGTATACAATGTTATTGTGTATAAATATGTCAATAAGGTCTTTAATGAAAACTTGTAATGGTCTGAACTTGAGGTCATTAGGAGATATGGATTCATGTTATAGTTAGGAATGTGTGTATATGTGTAGAACAGGGATCGGCAACCTTTGGCAAGTGGCTCATCAGGGAAATCCTCTGATAGATCGGGACGGTTTGTTTCCTGCAGCATGTGCAGGTTCAGCCGAACGCAGCTCCCACTGGCCGCGGTTTGCCGTTCCAGGCCAATGGGGGCTGCGGGAAGCGGCAGCCAGCACATCCTTCGGCCCACGCCGCTTCCCGCAGCCCCCATTGGCCTGGCATGGCAAACTGCAGCCAGTGGGAGCTGTGATTGGCTGAACCTGCGGATGCTGCAGGTAAACAAACCATCCCAGCCCGACAGTGGATTTCCCTGATCGGCCCCATGCCAAAGGTTGCTGATCCCTGGTGTAGAACATTGTAATTGTAACTAGGATGCAACTGCAGCATCACCTCGCAATAGTAATCAGGCAAGGCGAGACACCGCTCCAGCTAGTTGTTTACACAAAATTAATTGCAAGCACCTAACATTGTAAAATCTAGGGAAAGACAATGGTGGACCATTAAAGTTAACGGAACGACATTGAAACTGAAAAGAAAACCCCAGTCTTGAGAAAACTAAGGAAGGAGGGAGTTTCCCCTGCTCTGTGTAATCATGAATAACCATAGTCTGAGAGACAGGGAAAAAGCACCTCTAAAGTCTGTTAAAAGGGAAAAGGTGAAGTGAAGGTTGTCCTGAAATTGAGGGCCAGCATCTAAGCAGTGTGCTGTCTGTGAAACACTGGATCCCCTCTAGGACACAGGACATGCTGGGAAACTATGCAGAGACAATAGGTAATTTGTATTAGATATGGAAATTTAGCTAATATGGAAATGTAAAGCCTTAGATTGCATCTTTGTGTTTATTTTCTGTGTAACTTGTATGTGTTTGGTTTTCCTTACTATTTCATCTGTGAATCTATCATTTTCCTATTAAATAAACGTTGTTTATTTTTACCCTATGCAGGTCTCTGTTGTGCAAACTGTGTGAAGTGTATGTCACAAAGGAAACTGATAATTGGGGGCAGGTTTACTCCTTGAAGTGTGACAAACCAGAAGGGAAAAGTCCAAGTGGCTGGTAGTTAAGAACTCAGGGAGATGGATTTGGGGGGACTTGGACCAGAATGGCTAGTGGGGTGAACCTGCAAGGAGTAACCTGGTATATGGAAGCCAGGGTTGAGACCTTTATGCTTGTAAGCTGGCTACAGCTGTCAGAGCCATAGCAGCATAGCCATGGGCAGTGGGTGAACCACGGGCTCAGGGAGACTAGCCCCCGGCCAGACCCACCCCTTCCAACTGAGGCCCTGCCCCTCCTGCTCCCCTTGCCCCCCGAAGCCCAGAGCCCCCCCCTACACACACACACACACAGCCACCAGCCCTGGGTCTCCCAAGCGCCTCCAGCCCCATAGTGGTGGTGCATGGTCCCCACCTCCCCCAACCCTGGAGCGCTGGGTAGTGTGGCCCCAGTGCCGGAAGCCCTCTCAGTGCTGGGTGGCCCTAGCTGCCCTAGCCCCAGCCCCAGCTGGCTTCCCTTCTTGGAAGAAGAGCAGCCTGCCTGGGCTAGGGCCAACTAGCAGCAGGAGGTGGCCTGGGGCGGAGCGTAGGTGGGGCTCTTTGGGGAGGCACAACCTTCCCCAATCTATTATATGTGCCATTCAGGAGCATAGCATTGTACCCAAAGTTACAGTGACAGAACCCCTGACTGGTCTGGCTGATACCAAAACATCACCTAGTGGCCCACTAGAACCTCCAGGAAGGGAAGAAACTTGTCTCTAGCACTCATCAGGGTTGGGGATGAGGGTGGAGAGTTAAAATCAGGAGCTCTTTCCTCCTGCCCATTCCTAGCTATGTTTTTAACATATTCCTTCCTGGTTATGAGACTGGAGCCCATGGTAACCATGCTCTGCACTTAAAGGCAAGTGATGAACTCCAGCGTAAGAGAGGGAGTAACTCCTGTGGCTGTGCAGCTAAGCTGCAGAGACTGGATGGTCCATGGAAATGGGAGTACTCAAGCATAGGCTCATTTACAGTTGCTGTCCTCCTCACCTGAACAACACAACACCACCTTGTGGCTATATTCTGTCAGATAGGATCATTAGTGAATTTTCTAAATTATGAAATCACTTGCCCTAGGACTTCAATAGTTTCTCCATCTGTGTCATCATGTCATTTTGTTAACTCTTAATATGCCACATCCAAATAATAAGGACTATACTAATCATTCATGGACACAATTGACCTGTGTCTAGGACCACGGTGGCTGGAGTCAGGTAATTATGCAAAAATTTCTGCTTTCATTAAAAAACAAAAATGGTAAGCCCTCACAATGGTGATAAAGAGCTTGGAGGTAGGGTAACTCATGCAGTGAAGTCTGTCTGAGTCTGCAGAAAGCCTGAAACAATAGCTCAGAGACAGACAAACTACCCCATGAAGCTAAATGAGGTGTTAACCCCAAGATATGCTGCTAAGGGGAGCCCTGTCAATTCTGCCCTAGGAAATGAACAAGGATTCTGTATGTGAGGAGGAAAAAAGAGCTGCAGGCCTTGCTTACTCACATGCAGATAAACCCTCTCTGCTAAGTCAATGATGGGGCCGTCTCTGCTTCTCCAGAGTAAGGGAAGCAGGGATCCCTGCTCCACCACTGATGCTCTTCAGGGGATGGGGAATCCTGCTACTATCATTCAAAATGCAGATGAGCCTTTGGCCCTAGGGTAGGGCCCTAGGGTAGGGCCACAGTGGCAGAGCCATGAGGGACCCTTTGTTATGATGCATGTAGAGCCCTGGCTTGCCTTAATTTGGCCCTGATAACTACGCAAAAACATAACAGGCTTTATTTTCAGAAATGCTGATACACCTGCAGTCAAGGGCAGTTGTGGAAGCTCACCAACTCTGAAAATCAGGACCTAAATATATGGAAAAAATAATTTCAACTTATATCACAGTATTTAATGAATGACCTTTGCTAAGATTAAAGACTTCATCTCTAAAATGCATTGAAAAGGAAAACGTTGTCATGCAAAAATGTATTCCGTTTCCATTTGCCACAACACAATTCAATGTGTAGTGATGCGTATATACACACACTGCCATCTATTTTTACATCATTTTCAGAGATACATTTTAAGAAGTTCAGCTTTTTTTATTTTTTCGTGCAATGGGGACAAAGTAACTCACCATGACAAAAATCAGGCCTCACACAAAATATTTGGAAGTGTAATCATATAATTGAGGGTCAAAATGTACTACGGTAGAAACTATAAATACAAAAGCAGTGAACCAAGTCAGTTCTAGCCTCAAGGTTTGATTCATGATGAAATATGTTTTGTTATTATTTCCTAAAATCTTATAGGTTTGAATGAAGGTGCACAAAAATACCCTGAATTTCTCCTGAATGATAATAGTGTATGGATTACTTCAAATTATAAACATCAAAAATCATAACCACTGGAAATAGCTTTTTTCAGTGTTGAAAGCACCACATACATGCTGAACAGATGAAATTTACACAGCTCATTATTTAACAATAGCAATAGCCATTTCACTTTATTGCTGGGTTAAATGGATGTCACATAAAATTGCACTGAATTTTGAAAACGGAAATTGGTGACTTTTAATGCTAGGATAGAAGGTATTTTTCATGCTGTCTAGGATTTCAGATTTCTTGGCCAGGAACAGAAAAGAAAAGGGCCAAAACTATATAGATTTTTTGCACAGGCCAAATGTAATCACTGTTATAATTTGGGAACAACGTGACTGTCCTACTAAACAGTTCTAGAGACTTAACATGCCCCCCATCTTGGTATGTGTACTCCACTGAATAACAATGAATTACTTTTTAAATGACCCTTCCTTTCAACAGGACAACAAGAATGGTTCCGGGACTCTAGTTGTGCTTATGAATTGACAGAGCATGGAAATGGAAGTGTGAACAGGGTTTATGAACACAATTAGCACATCAGTGTTCATGTTTGCACTGCTTGATTTTTATTTTAATTTTTTTTATTTTAATTTTTTTTCCATTTTGAAACTTGATTTTTAGGGTTAATTTGCTGCATGTGGACAAATCCTCCCCTTGCTTATACCCATGCAACCCAACAGAAACCTATGTTTTGTCCTGGGCACATGCAATGTATTAGAATAGAATGTAAGTAGCTTATAGCACCAGAATGCATGGACTGATAGATTTATACTACATAACTAGTGTATGGTATCATGTCTAACAGCAGCTGTGAGTTTGAAGGACAGTAATTCCAAGTCTGTGGGAAAAAAAGATATGGCAAAGTATTAAAGCCTGTTTGTCACTTTACGTGTGTGAGTAGTCCCATTGACTTTACTGAGACTACTCACAGTTATGCATGTGCTTAAGCACTTGACTGGATCTGGGCGAGCTATATATTTTAAAAAGAAAAACCCTTTTATTTATGGAAAATACTATGGTACTTCTTAATTTTTGCTAATTAATGATTTATTCGGCTTTCACCTGCATCTTTACTGCATGCTATTTGATAGCTATTCACATGCAACTATTCCCAAAAATACTATGCCTGGTAGTTTGCAGATTCAGGACTCTAGAGCCTGATCTCAAACCCTTTGACGTCTATAGCAATCTTTCCATTGACTCCAATGAGCTCTGGATCAGGCTCTGGGGTCCTGAATCTGCAAACTACCAGGCATAGTACTGACTCTTGTGAATAGCAGCATGGACTTTCAGTACAGTATAAAGAACATGAGCCCTGCAAATAATGTCACAACTGAGAAACTATGAACATAACAAGGCCATATGGGCTCAGATCAACAGTCCATCAATATTCTCTGTTTTTATGTTTAACACAACGGAATTTTAGAGACCAATTTTACAATCCTTGCTGCTGCGAGCAGTCCCATTGAAGCAGTAGTTAGGTGAGGAAAGGTCTGCCTAATTTTTTAAAAACACACTTTATTTTATCCAGTATCAGAGGGGTAGCTGTGTTAGTCTGAATCTGTAAAAAGCAACAGAGGGTCATCTGCTGAGAGCTTGCATCTGAAGAAGTGAGGTTCTTACCCACGAAAGCTTATGCTCCCAATACTTCTGTTAGTCTTAAAGGTGCCACAGGTCCCTCTGTTACTTTATTTTATCATTCACATATATGAACTTTCAAAACAAGTATAAGCAAATCTTATCATAATCTGTATTTGTTACCTTTAAGGACCCTGTTGTGTTTCATCAGCCTCTTATAATCTGTGATTTTTATTTTGTTCAAATTCCAAGAATGGTAACCATATATTGTAAAATGTACTTGATCCTGATACAAGGCTCCTTGTCATATTTTTTTCAAAGGATTTCTCATACTTCATTTTTTCATGCCATTATTATGTCGGGGTCGGGAATCTGTCCTTTTCCAAAGACAAGCTTCCACTCCTCTGGGTTTGCATAACTGAGCTCTTACTGTACATTGTGCCACCCATAAACAGTATCAGAAAGACTCATTGAGGTGGCAGAAATTGTACAGGAGAAGGTTCTTGTACCAGCTGTTGTGAGACTATAAAGGAATAGTCAGGGCTAGCCCTAGGTGTTTTGCTGCCCAAGGCTCACGTCCCACCCCCCAAATCTCCACAAATGGCTGACCAAAAAGACACAACAAAACACAACTGAGTGGCCGAGAGATGTGCCCTACCTCCCGACAATGATTTTGCATCCCCCAGAAATTGGTGGCCAGGGTGACTGCCTGCCTCTGGGAACAGTAAGGCTGCCAGTATTAGTTGAGGCAGTAGAGATGTTGATATGCTATCTAGAAAATATTAGTCCGTTGCAGTAAATTGAACATTGGCATTTCTTTCTGCATTTTGAAAACATTTATTGTTGTCACTGTTTCCAAACAGAGAGGGTGTGTTGTCTGCAAGCCTCTTGACCAATTCAATCTTCCTGGGAAGACTCAACAAAAATAAGAGTGACCAAGATTTTTTAGTGGAGAAGTAGTGTAATTTTTTTTTGTAGTGTTCCCAGAAGGAAAAGTACTCTTCAGTACAGGATGGTGCCATAATGATATTTGTAATACAGCTGGTCAGACAAGTTGAAGAAGGACTAGAAAAACTAGTTGACAGGGGCATATTATGTACATAGCCGTGAGTTCACTTGTGGCATTCTGCATCACTGTCAGCAGGGTTTTCAAGGTCTCATTCTACAATGATTGTTCTTTCTCTGATATTTGAATGGAGCAAGATTCAACCTCAAGTCATCTCTTGTTCTGCCCATAAGACTTTCTGAAGCTCATCAGAGGGAATTCCGCTACTCTACCTGGTAATGTTGTGTGGCCACCTTTAAAAAATCAGCATGTACAAGCAAGTACTGACAGGGGCCTCCTAAGTCCTACAGTTATTCCTCTCAGTATAGGGAACTATGGGGCATCTGAGATACCATGTGAAATAACTGTTAGTAAATACTTACAATTCAATGACATCCACTGAGGCTTAAGGATAAATTGAGCCTTTTTTGTTTCAATACATTGTTTAAATCAGTTCATTTTTTATTTGGATGGGTTCCCTTGTTTATTACATGTATCATGTTTAATCTTCACTGACTTCAGTGAGGATCCTTGGAGACTTCAATGAATATGTACGGAAGTATACTACAGCTGCATTCTGAGCACGCAACCCTATCTTAGCATGTGTTCTCCTCTCTATGCATCTGCACCTCCTGAAATGGTGCCTGATCTTCTATAGAGTGCACCATTCACTCCAGCACTGTCACACTAGAGCTGGGTGACACATGATTACATTCTGCCCAAAAGTTCGGGGTTCCAGATCGATGGGAATGCTGCAAATGTAAGCGACATTTTAAAACATAAATCATTTCTGTGGCAGAGAGGGACAAAAACTGTGGAAAAGACCAAGAGCATAGGCACAAAGGATGTGACATACCATTTATCCAGCTAGTCCAGGATCTTGTCTCTCGAATGGTCATTATCTGATGCTTTCAAGGAAGCTGAAAACTCCCATAATGCTCCCAGCCAATTGTGCAGAGCTGTGTGGGGAAGTGGGATAACCATGTGTAGGAGGAAGGATTGCTTCCTGATCTCTGTGGGTAATCAGCATTTGACTTGAAAAGTGAACTTTGCATGGTACCTAGTGGTTAAACATTCAGCTAGTGGTTAAACAGCCAGTCACCTATGAAACAATTTGCTATCCTCTGTCCTTACTGAAATAGGCAACTGTGCAGTACAATGGTAGCTGAAACTCTGTTTTGGCAAATAGTGAATAATGCACATTGATAGGATTAATATTCATGTACAATACTGGGTTCTAAATTCACTGTAACCTCTCATGGCAAGTACTTAAGGGAGACAGGGAGATCATTGTGAATAACGAATGGAAACATCTGCTCAATGCACAACAGAGGTTCAAGACACAAACAAAATATTAAGTAAATATAGTATTATAATATTCTCATTATTTTCTATTTTATTGATCAATGGTCTGCCCTCAGCTTGTTAGCAGTATCTGTAAAAACTTCCACTGACCTCTAAGGAAGCAGTTATATCATTGCTGAGAGCTTTTGAAAAGCCTACTTCTCATCTCAAAACAGACATAGCAAAAGTAGAAAGTAGTCTGTGACAGACAACAAAAATCATAAATATAATAGAATCCCACTGTCTGGGACACCCTATCGCGTATTCTGGGGAATTATAGAATTCATCATACTCCACTACCCTGACAGTTCTTGTACTCAGGGCATGAAGCTGTACTCCATTCAGGGAGTGTTAATCCTCCCACCATTACCTTTGGATGGGCTTGTAATGTTAGTTTTGTCCATTATCCCTTCATGATTGCAGTACCGAGGTATACTTTTCATTTCTCATCTGCATAAGGGGTTACTATGGTTAACCAATTTGTTCTCTTTCTGAAGAAAGATTTGGATATTCTACCAGCGCATTGGTTGCTTTTAACTTCTCCAACTAGGCCATGTTCAGAGGCCCTAGCACCTGATTCTCCCTAGGTGTACATAATATAAAGTGGGAACATATTTTAAATTGGAACCCAGTGCCTTTATGACTTATCTGCAAGTAGTATTCATTAAAAATAGCCTTATCTGCCACTGTCTTTACTTTTTCTCTTAAAATGCCTTCCAATCTTAGGATTTGGAAAACTCTTTGACATATGCAGAGTCTTTAAACAGATATGCAAGTTCTGCTGTTCCAGGGTGATGTGTGTTGTTTACTTGTCCATCCTTATTTCCTGATTAGGTCCTGATATTGACATTCTCAGGAACAATTGGAAAATGTCACTATTTCACTGTCATGCTCTGGTCTGATCTAGCATCAATAGAGGTTCCTGATTTGATAGCATTTTCTCCTGGGTGATTCCTATCTCAATACAATGTTAAGGCTGACCCATGGCTGCTAGTTTTTGCAAGAGGTTCATCTGGTCTTAAAGGCTAAGAGTCTGCCCAGGTTTCAACTCATCAAATATTCCAAGATCTTCACTGTGAGATAACTGTTAGTCCTACAGCCGCTATCTGAGGGATTATGTGAGAGTGGCTGCCACAGCATCTGGGAAAGTCAAAGTCAGCTTCCAAATACTGAGCTGAAGTTGCTGTCTCCTGTATTGCTTCCCTCTAGCTATCTAGAGGCACTGCAGCTGCCCATTCCTCCTTGATCCCCTCCCCTGCTAGTCATTGCTCATTTGGAACTGGCAGTAAGATTTGCAGGATAGAACCCCTAGGGAATGTGGGTGGTGCAGATAAGCTGCCCAAAGACTATATAACTGAGAGTTCCAAGTGGGGCATGGGCAGACATTGTGTGGTAAAGGATGGCTGTTCAGATGGGTGAAAGGAAAGATGCATGGAAAATGGAAAAGGCTCTTCTAAGATGGAGGAAAGGTGACAATTTTAATTGTGTGGGGCCCATTCACATAAAGTTAAACCCTTCTGTGAGGAAATACCAAATGCAGTGCCCATTTCTCCACTGGCCAGCTCCTACACTCTGGCCATCATCCCCAGAGAAAAGTATAATTTCACAAGCCTCCCTTTATGAAATGTTGGTATCTTGAGCTTTTTGAACATGACTGATGGAGCTCAATGACTTTCAGAGGACACGTAATACTTCAAGACGTTTATGCAGGTAGATGGTTTCTAGAAGCAGTAATGGAGTCCTCTTTTTCCTCTGTTTTCAAATGGTCCCATTGTTTATCAGCACTGCCCATGTTCCTCTCTGGTCCTTATGTGTACAATTTTTTCACAGATGCAGTGTCAGTGCATAGTACAGCTCAAAACAGAGATTCAGCACACAGTGGAGTAGGGTCTGCTAACGATGATGGACAAGAGAGGGACAGGAACCTCAGAAGCAAGGGGACAAAAGAGTGAAGAGGACTGCTGGAGGGCCAGGCACCCTCCCAAAAAGGGGATGGACTCAGCTGAACTGGGAAGTAGAAAGGAAGAGCTGATGAAGATGGACACCTCTTGATAGTGAGCCACAAATGGAACAGTGGGGAAGGTATACATGACACTTTTCTAATGGCTGGGGAGAGAGAGGCTGCAGGATTGGGAGGTTGCTTGCAAACAGTGTCAAGCTGTTTGACTGCATCATGGCACTAATAGAGTGCCTCTGTACATTGCTGCTCCCATCACCACCAGCAAGGAGCCTGATATTCATGCAACCATTCCCTCCTACCCTCCCTCAGAGGTTACTGAAAGATTCCTCCAGGCATCCCCATTAGTGCTTCTCACGCTCTCATTATTTATCCACTTTGGTAACATCCTACAGCTCCTGAGCACACCCTTCTCCTGATCCACTCAAAGAAGCATCTCAAGGCCATTGAATTCCTCTCAGCCTATTAACTGCTACTGACAAAGGTGCAGTTTTCACAGTTCATTGTAATACTCTCCTTATTCACAGCTTCAGTATAATTAAAATTTTCTATCTGTAAGTGGGGAACTTCCTGACTTCTATATTACCCCGGTGGAATTGGATAGCAAAAGGATCTGAGTCCTCGCTCCAACTATCTTTACCCAGATGCCTGCCTGACTTCAATGACTCCTCTTCCACTTTCCCATCCAGCAGACTCCTTGTAACCCTGATAAGGCTGGGCCCAGGATTCCTCTTAACCCCCTGTCTCGGCACAGATTGCTCAGTACAGAGGCTAGGGTGTCCCCACTCCGGGGTACAGTTTCCTCACTGGTCATTTCCCTGACCAGTGATCTCTACATTGAGTTTAAACCAAACTTAATTTATTAAACAGCAATGGTAATGACATAAGGGAAAAATGGAAGAGGTTAAAAGATCCAGAACCCTGCCCTAAGGACACAGGGACACCATACACAATAGTCTCTGGAACTTAAGAAACCTTCACAGTCTATTTCTTAACCTCCCTGGCTTCCCTCCCAGGCCCTGGCTGTGCTGTAGTGATACCATGGGTAAGACCCCTGTTCTGGTCCTGGCTACATGCCCCCAGGCTCTAGGTGACAGGACCCTTCTCCCTAGTATCAGCCCCCTCCCCCACTGGGTTTACACCCCCACCTTGAGTCCAGCCTTCAAAGGCCCTGTCTGTCAATGTCTCCCCCTCACTCTACCCTGCCGCTCACTGTACTCAGTTCCAGTATTACTTGCAGCATGGCAAGTTTCCGCTATGCCAGCTCTGGCTCCCCGGCTCCCCACTGTAGCTCAGCCCTGGCTCACCGTTTGCGTGGCTGGTTTCTGCTGCTCTGGCTCTGGGCTGCTACTCTGGCTCTCCCTTACTCGGCCTTGGCAGCCCCAGCTCACATGGAGGACAGTGACTCCCTCATTGGGCTCTTGACTCCCTCATTGGCTTGCCTGCCCAGTCCATCTGTCTGACTTGGAGTGCTGGCCTCTCTCCACTGGCCCTGGAGATTGTCAGTCTCAGGACCCTGACTCCTCTTTGACCCTTCCTCTTTCTCCTGGTATTGGGAGGGGGGCAACCAAAAAACCCACCAAGTTTCATTAAATGGCCAACAGTCCCCTTACACATCATTCAGATCTGTAATGTGTTGGACTTTACCTAAACATTAGACATATGTACCTGAAGTATCAGCAGGCTGCATAGACTGCCTATGCAGGAGCCCGGCCTATCCAGGAGAACAGACAACCACCATTACAAGGTCAAAGAGGAAAAGCAAAAGGTCCACAGCAGAGATTTGCACAACCTCCTCGAGAGAGAGGACAACTCACATTTTAATGCCCCTTATACATCACAATATTCTTCTCAAGGTCCTGTCCTCTGCTTCTATCTGGCGCAGTAGAGCACAGCCCAAAGGTAGATATAACTCTCCTGCTCAGTGAGGAGGATGCTGGCTCTCTAATTTCATAGGAGTCAGGATGGGAGGGTATACGTGAAAGGGAAAGCCTTGCCTCACCTTGGCATTCTAGTGCAGCTGTGTCTGCTGACATTGAGACTTCCTTAGTTGGTTTGAGATCTCTCTCACTGAAGGATTATGATAGGGAACCCCATGAAAGGAAGTGTCCCCTCTTCCTAACCTGGTTACTAATATTTGAAGAGAGAGGGTGTGAATAGAAATCGTAGCTGCATAGCCCCTCTGCATATTCCTGATGGATTCTGTTGTTTCTGAGCTGTAAGACAGAGATAAATTCTTTGGCCTTTGAGGCCTTTTCAAATTACACAGATAACAATAGGGAAGTACCCACCCCCATAGTATTCCTTGAGGTTGGTATACAACAGAACCTTCATCTTGCCATCAAGTGTATAATATATCTGTACTGTATTGCCTATTTCATATGAGATAGCATGGACCATGGAGGATAGGTCCATCGACGACTATTAGCCAGGTGGGAAGCGATGGTGTCACTAGCCTCTGTTTGCCAGAAGCCAGGAACGGGCAACAGGGGAGAGATAGCTCAGTGGGTTGAGCATTAGCCTCCTAAACCCAGGGTTGTGAGTTCAATCCTTAAGGGGGCCATCTAGAGATCTGGGGCAAAAATATGTCTGGGGATTGGTCCTGTTTTAAGCAGGGGGTTAGACTAGATAACCTCCTGAAGTCCCTTCCAACCCTGATATTCTATGATTACCTGTTCTGTTCATTCCCTCTGGTGCCACTGTCCAAAGACAGAATACTGGGCTAGATGGACCTTTGGTCTGACCCAGTATGGCTGTTCTTATGATTTATATTCTATATGACAATGGTCAGTACAACAGGAAATAATAATAAATAATAGTATGTAAGAATTAGGGGATGTGGGGATCATGTTCAGCATGTGTCCTGATGTTATTCTCAACTGGCAGCTGGGATGGAGGAGTTAGTATTGGTGTCATGCTTTTGCAAGTAGTATCCACTAATAACATGATGTAGCCCCTTCAGTTGTGTAGCTGAAGTTTCTGCAGGCCGTGGAGTTTCTGCAGGCCATCAGCCATGAAGGCTCTTTTAATCTAAGAAAAGCCCTTTTGGATGTAATAGTGACTTTTTTAGTGTAAGATTCCCCTGCTGAAACACTTAAATTGCAGCTATATTTAGAAAAGGGGTTATATAAAAATTCATCATCTTACTCAAAAGTTCTATTCCCTCTGTGTATTTACCATCATATTTGATTTTTTAAATATTAGTGAGATCCACAGTGGATTTTGGGGACCATTCTGCCCTTTGCTCTTCCTCAAGTGAATCAGAATTGAATCAAACTCACTCTCTCTTAGTTGTATTGCTTTGTGTTCCTGATAGAGTAATGTTACCTGAAATTGGGCCAGCTAATAAGCTTAGGGAGGACTAATGACCCACCAGAGTTTGGCAGAAAGCAAGATGTTTATTATACTGATAGCTATGCTCAAAAGAAGGGGGGGGATCACACTCACACTCACATACTCATGCTCCCAGGACAGGCACAGCACTGGAGATGTCAGGATCCTTCAAGGTAAGTCTCCCACAGCACAGTGATGGTGATGGTGCGATGCAGGTAAGTCTTCCCAAGGCACAATGGAATGCAACACGGTGAACCACTGGCCAGGCGGTCCGGGCAAAGGGCCTTCACTGGAGGTACAATCTTGTGAGTGCCCTCTTGAGCACATGGCCCCTTCCCCTTTTAAGGACCTGCTCCTCATGGTCTGTGACTAGAGATGACTTGGCCACATCTGGTTGGTCACACTCCACCTCGGGCAGTGTCCATGCATTGGGCGTGTGATCGCTGCCTAATCAGAGTGCCAGTCACCTTGTCTACCTGGGAGCTCTTCTGATCTTCCAGCTTCTCAAGCAGCTCATTCATCCCACTAGCATTCCAGGAGGGAGAGGAAGGGAGCCACTTCACAGGTATTCAAAGAGGGAGAGGAGACAAAACGGAGGGGGGAGGAGAGGTGCAACAGACCTTTTGAGCATACAGGTTATATATAGCATACAGATCACTGCTGCTCCTACAACACTCCACCCCTTGCACTACTCAGCCATCACAGCCAAGAGACAGCAAGCTGGATTCTATTTTGGCTGACTTGGGGAAAAGCAAAGGGCAGAATATTCCTGGAAGACCATTGTAGAGCTCACTATGCAGATGTATGCACTTGGATCCTATGGGCTAGGTTCCACCTCTCAGACTATAGCTACGCTACAAGTACTACAGCAGCACAGCTGCAGCATTGCAATTATGCTGCTGTACCACTGTAGTTTACACATTCTACAGCAAGGGAAGGGGTTTTTCGTTGCTGTTGGTAATCCACCCCATCATGAGGCAGTAGCTAGGTAAACATAAGAATTCATCTGCTGACCTAGTGGTGTCTATACTGGGGTTTAGGTCAGTTTAGCTAGGTTTCTCAGGGGTGTGAACTTTTCACACCCTGAGTGACATAACTAGATTGACCTAAGTGTTAGGTGTAGACCAGGTCAAAGACACAACTCAGAATAAGGGGTGGGGAGTAGCTGTCATCCAGTAGCATCCCAGGGAAAGAATTGTGATTCCTTCTTTGTTCCGTGGGTAGTATTTTGCTGTGGGTTTATAGCAGCAGCAAATTATTATCCTTCACCATCCTGCTGTGGTTCAGTGCTGCTGGCCGTTCCCTTACTTAATCTTCCCACTTGCGCCACAGGAGAAGCAAGCAGGAGTGCAGCACCCAGTAACTCCTCCATGCCCCTATACAACAAGGTCTAGGTAAACTGGTAGGGGTGCAAGGAGTTGGTTCCCTTTCTCCCTTTAAGGGTATATCTACACTAGAAACACTACGGCTGTAGAGCTTTAGATACTCATTACAGAGACAGAAAGGGTTCTTCTGTCACTCTAGTAAATCCACCTTTCCAAGAGGCAGTAGCTAGGTAGACAGAAGAATTCTTCCATTGACCTAGCGGTGTCTACAATGGGGCTTAGGTTAGCTTAATTACTTCACACAGGGCATGATTTTTTTCACAGCCCTGAGTGATGTAGGTAAACTGACCTAACTTTGTAGTTCAGACCAAGTACTAGACTACATGCCTGTGCAGAGGAGTAAGTCATAATCCATTCCTGGAGGTACTATGTAAAACCCAATACACTGAGATACATAGATCATAAATAGAAGTTTCAACTCCATACTAGTTGCACGTCCAAATTCTGCCATCAGAGGACCAGTGCAATTTACTGAAGAGGTCTAATCAAAGGCGTAGGTGTAACAGAGGGCAAAATATGAAGGGGATGGGATTGCACAAGTGTAAGGGAAAGTATTTGCTGTCCTGCAGAAGCATCAAAGCCACAAAGAACACAGTTTGATTTTCAGATTTCAGGTAGAGGTTACAGGGCTGGCAATTAGAAAACCAGCTTTTCATTTCTATATGGATTAAATCTGATTTGGAGACTCTGAGAGACAATAAACCTGATGCCTCTTTTAGAGTCACTTTTCACAATAGAACTGTACTTAAATAGAACATATTGCTACTTTATAACACCACCATGTGGGAGGAAATCATTGTATATCTTAGTAGTTTTGTATATTAGGAAGTCCTCGAATATACAAATACAGGATTATTTATCCTTAACTATTATGATAGCAAGAGAAGGGTTTTTGTTTGTTTGTTTTGTTGCTTTGAACATCCAGTGACCTACAAAGCTTGGATAAATGCCACTGTTCATTCACTAGAAGGCTTATAAACATCTGTGTTTGCTTCTGCAGGAGCGATAACTGCCTGGAGATAACAAATCTGATGATTATTTCAGACATAGAGGACAAACAATACTCAAGATGATGCCTCTTAAGTGCCTGGCACACACTTACAAAAGATGCAAAAGTTACCAGGCTGTATCATATTCACTGTATAACCAGAACGGACCCCGGAACGTAAATTCCACTGGAAGAATACAGAGAATGGGGAGCAACTGAGAAAAACGGGGGAGTAATTTCCTTTCTGAATGAGATTAAGTCCACTGAATCGCGGTGTGAAGCATAAAGCCTTGGTAAATGGCATGTGAATATTTTATACAGTTTCCCCTCCCTCTTTCTCATGTGTATATTTAGAAATATTTATCTCTGTGGTTAGCAGTAAAATCATCCAGCAGTGCACAATCTTATTCTTTTATCTAGTTGGTTCATTAAAAAGTCAGATAATTATAGGGGCGTAGATTTGTCTTGCATCATTACCATTAACATTTAGAGAAGGTATAGTGTGGTGTCCAAGGAGTGGAAAATACACTCATGAAATATTGTCTCCATTCATTGAAGATTAATAATAATAAGATCAGTTTACTTTCCATGTTTTAATTAATGCAGCATAATGTTAAGTTTTACTGCACAAGTGATTTTGAAATACTTGTACATGAATATATATTTTAGTACGTTTAGTCCTTCATCTGATATTCACTGATCTCCAACATCTGCATGTTCTGATACCACAAAGAAAAAAAAATTACTGTTATTTCCTCAGCTGAGACATTTTCAGGATGTTTTGAGGATGTCTAATAGATAGAGACATTACTTCATTATATGAATATGAATCTCTGAGACTTATCTCCTAATTCGAGTGACAACAAAAACTGTTCAAGTGTTTCTTATACTAAAAAGATTTCAGATCAAGTATTTTAAACAGAGTAAGATTAATACCAAACTGTGCATAGAGCTACCACATTAGTATGGTATAATATTGGTGAAAAACAACAGTAACATACATAAAAGGAAGAAATTACATTTATGGTGCTGTGTATTGTCTTAAAGACAGTGCCACTTTATCAAATCTTATCACAACTTATTCACAATGTTACAAGATGACATTAATATATTCGAAAACTCAGGTTGGAACTATCTTCTTTTTTAGCTGATGACAAATCGCATATGACGTGTGGGAGAATACCCTGAGACAGATTTTCATGCTAAAATTCTCTGCAATTTAGCAACTTATTTATAAAATAAGATGACAATTATTTACAGAACAACAACATAGATCGAGTCCATTTGTGCAATGCCAAATCAGAGTCTATAGTCTGCATGAATATTTAACAGAGGTGACATATATGTCCAGTCAGTCTAGTGCCTGTTTCTGCTGCCCTAACTCAGTTTGGACTGAATTCTCTGCTGATTGAAATTGGTGCTGTTCCATTGACATTAATGCTATAGTGCCAATTTATATCAGTAGGGGATTTGGCCCATTGAGTAGTATTTTAGTCCACTGGAAGTCCCATCCAATTTAATATATGAGTAAGAAGTTGGCAAGATTGGGTCAACAGTAAAAATCATATGTTTAATGCCCATTATTTATATAAGGGAGGGAATGATCTCACCCCATATAAACTGCAGACCTGAGGCATACTGTAAGCGATCGTGTTATACAATGAACAGCTTTTTTATTCAATATATTCCACTCATGATTTAGATATAGTGTGCTATTGTGTTTAATTTGGTTATAGACTAGAAGACACAGTCACACAAGGGTTCTGGCAACCTAGCACAATGCCAAAATGCGTATAGGCACTCTGGTTATGGAATGGGAAAATGCAACTATGCAAGCGACTTGACATCCTCTAAAAGCAAGATGTTGATTTGATACCACACAGGCTATAAACAGTGGCTCTTAACTTGAGGGTTCAGTAAATACATATGTATGACAGCAGCCTTCCTTAAAACCAGTCAGTCACTAACATTCCTGGTGGACTATGGCATTTCTTAGGAGTTGCTTCCTCAATTATTAATGTATCTGCTGCTAATTTTATCATGCAGAGTAGGAATTTGTCCCATCACTAAATATAAGGCAAGTTTAGAAGAAATATAGAAGTTGTCAGCACATGAGAGTCAACACATTATTGCTATACGGCAGCCATTTATAACAAAACTAAAATGAGCACTCACTTGTTTGGCATTAATTTAATGTCCCACTTAGTTCCTATCAGATGCAAATAGCTGCTTCATCTGTTTAAGCATTTCTGTTCGTGCACATAATGAAGTGCTCTGTACCTGTCAAGTAAGCAGAATTCATAACTGAAATAAGAAATGGATGAGGAAATTCAGTGTCCTTGTTAAAAAATATTAAGCCTCCAAAGGGACAATGTCAGATTTATTCCAGCCATTGGTTTCCTATTATGAGGTTTACCTACCCACCACCTCCCCTCTGCCCCGCATAGAGCTTTTCAAATCATGGCATGCCAAAGACATTGCTGAAAAGGATATCAATTCAACGCATGGCAAAGTTAACAACAGTGTAGTTGTCAAACATACTCAAAACAAAATAAATTAACCAGCCAACCTCTTGTAGTTAAGTGTTTTTTATATTCTGTGTTTTAGAAAAACAGTTTAATTTTAAACAGCATTCTAGTTATGATCAGCCTCTCTTGAGGAAGTTTTTTATGAGAATGAATGGAGATAATGACTACCATTAGTCTTTGCCATTAGCATAAAGCATGAGGAACTCTACGAAATTTATAACAGGCTATGACATGACAGTAAAAATATGACTTTCTAACACTTGCATATGCTTTTGACTACAGCTGGTTGCTATTTGGTGAAGTTAAATCTAGTAATAGTATATTTGATAGCATGTTCATCATTGGGTCTAATTGTTTCCACCACAGGATGTGAAGCTTTATGTCCTCTATCAACCAAAAACAAACAGTCATACTGCTTAATGGCTGTTCAATTAATGTTTATGGTGCTACTTTTATACCCTGAGTTATCTGACAAATAAACTCCAAGAAGCAATTTAAGAACCTCTGAAGCTTAATGGGACCCCAACCAATATTAAAAATTACTACAAATTCCTATACAATCCCACACTTGCAGATGTGAAATGGAAGACATTTATCAGCATTAGACATCTTTTCAAGGACAACAGGATTAATTGTGATAGGGAAAGGAAATCAGCACTGTAGAGACAGAAGGTCTGTGTAACTTCAGTTTGGTTAGCTTGAAATTGCTGATCTGACCTGGGCTAAAATGGAGAAGACCTGGTCAGATAAAGGTCAGCCTCAGTTCATCACATTGCAGAGGCTAATCCCCTAAAGCTGATTTGCCCTCTATAATCTGGATGCTCTCCACCTTTTCAGAACTCTGCCTCCTTTGTACAAGAAGCTGGATTGATTAAAAAGAAAAGAACAGTTCAATGACGGGTTTCTCTCCTGCTGCTTTGGTGCATATTAATTCAGCTCTCTCCCTTTTGTACAAAGCCTGTAGAGAGCAGTGTAAAATTACCGTAAATATGTTTTCACTGGAGAGCTGCCATTGTTCTAAATTATGAAAGTAAATGATTTCTGGCTTGCGCTGTTAATTGTATAGAGCAGTAATATATTCATTCAGCGCTTCCCATTTTAATTCAGGCTCCCTGATCTCTGGCTTCTAATGATGTATTACAAGCCTGTACTTCTCTGACACCTAGGTAATTAATCATTAATATTTCTCAGTCCCCCACAGTAGCTGGACACAATTAGACAAGAAAGAACAGATTTGAGGGGTGGTGAAAATTTCTTTTCAGAAATCACACATATTTTCACACCATAAACATTGCTCGACATCCACTGCTGCAAATCTATTTTAATAGAACTGCTGTAATTGTGGCTCCCCTCCCAACCTCCCAGTAGTTTTAGTAGAGCAACATGAGGTTCATAAACAGGGAAAATGCAAGTTTAAAGGCTGTCAAGCCTTCTTGACAACTTCCCACCAGGAACACAGCTGAGAAATGACAAACTTATCACCTGACTGGCTGATGTTTAAAGTTCACGGCTTTTGATTAAGAAGCAATGAGCCTTCCAGTTTGGAGTTCATTTTCCGTTTCATAAGCACCTCTTCACCAAAAATTATGCAGTTGATCTGATTTGAATCTGATTAGTTTAACACTACAGTTTTACTATTTGTAATAAATAAAGGCAGCTTTTATGGTGTTACTGCACATCAAGAAACATTTTAGGAGGGTGACAGACTTGTTTTTATTTCTCACGTATTATTGCTTGACACTTTTAAAAAACAATACTGATATATTTTAACAATGTTGCTTGTATTTTACTTGCACAGTTGTTGTGTGTAACTATATATGTATTTATATTCTGGTTCATCTCTGCTCTGCTGTGAGGACTAAGCAGTAAGCAATAGATCCACCTAAGGGTACAATGTCGTGACCTTGACAGGTGAGTTGACCTCATTGCTAGGAAGAAAGTTCATGGTAAGCTTAGTAGCCAAGTTCTTTAATGGAAAACTCCTGTATTAAATTGTATCGTGTAGACTTTGTGACTGATTCTTTCAACAACTTGCCCTGTAAAAGTGCAGCCACCCCAGGGGGCTGCAAGAAGCACTGCATTACTATTTCAATACCATCTGACTTTGCAAGAGCAAATTCAAATACTCAGGGAAGCCCGATGCACTTTTATCTTTTGACATCCTCTCAGTTTTGTGTCTTCTTATATAAAAATATAGTCTCCATTGATCTGCATTGCAGGCTTCAGTGGTAAAAAGACATTTCATGTCTTTGGGCCACAATTTTCTTTGATTGGTCAGTTTAGAGATAGTTGAGAGGAATTGCACTTAATCAGAAATAAATTTTGGGTGGTGTCAGACTGCTTATAAAAGTGATGCCCTCTCTCTATAAAGGTTAAAAATTGCATAGGGCGAACATGCACATTCAGGACTCTGACCTGAATGAGAGTTGAGTGCACAGTCCAAAGGCCAAATATGACCTTTACTACACTTACATTAATACTCTAAACCTCCAAATCTACATGAAGTTACTGAGCTGCATACAGAACCCCCTACTGAGATACATGGGTAGAGCCTTACCAAATTCACGGCTGTGAAAAACATGTCATGGACCGTGAAGTCTGGTGCTCCATCAGAGGCTCCTACCCTGCACAGGGTTCCAGCTGCTGGGGATGGGAGGGATGAGACTCTCTCTTCCCCTGCAGGTGCTGCTCCTGGGTTGGGTCAGACCCACCTCTGGGATCTCCCCTAGGTGCAGGAAGCTCTGCAGCTCCAGCTGTTAACTCCCCACAGGGGGAGGCTGCAGCTCCAGCTGTCAGCCCCCCACTCAGACAGAAGACTACTGCTGCACTGCTGCTGATGGTGGCGCTAGCTTTAGAGCTGAGCACCTGGCTAGAGGCCTTCCTCTCCAGCTTCCCAGCTCTGAAGGCAGCACCTCTGCCAGCAGCAGGGCAGAAGTAAGGGTGGCAATCCCACAACTCCCCCTCCCCACAATAGTCTTGCAACTCTCTCATTCTGACTGTTTTTTGGGTTGGGACCCCCATAGTTACACCACCATGAAATTTCAGATGTTTTTTGCTAATTAAAAAAAAAATCCTGGCAGTGAAATTGACCAAAATGGACCGTGAATTTGGTAGGGCCCTATACACGGGGAATTCTATGTAGTGACTGATGTGAAGATATTTCTCTCATTGTTTTACATCTATCTGTCTGTCTGCTTCCATGGCCACCATCATCTTGTACGTTACAGCAGAAGCACATACCAGTAGATTTAGAGAAATTAAGAAAGTTCATTTTAGCTGTAATTAAAAACATTAATGAAATATTTTAGGTACTTCTATATATCTTAGGTACTTAACTGGCCCCCACTACCGCGGCATCTGAGTGCCTCACAATCTTTAATAGATTTATCGCAACACCTCTGTGAGGTAGGGAAATATAATTACATGGGAGAGGAATTTCAAAAATAGGTGCCTGAAGTTAGGCTTTCAGGCACCTAAATAAGAGGCCAGATTTTCAAAAGTGCTGAGGACCCAGCTGAGCTCAGTAGAAGCTCCTGGTTGCTGAGCACTTTTGAAAATCAAGCCACTTATTTAAATGCCTATATATGACCTAGGAATCTAATTTCAGACACCATATTTTGGAAAATTTTGGATATAGTCAATACAATTTCTTCCTTTTTTTCTAAAAAGAACTGTATCAGAGGAAGGGGGAGACAAACAGCAATATGATTGTGGTATATAAACAAATGTGCATATGGAAAACTTTTATAATTCCAGTATAATTTTTTGAGTGGTACGGATGAAGCTCGTAGATGATAAGTTCTTCAGGCTAGAGACTGCATCTTCCTATGTATTTGTACAGCACCTGACACATGTAATGGTCCCAGTCACAGGTCAATAGTAATAGTGATAGTAATTTCACTAACATAGTGATAGTAATTTCTACCCTTTCATTTGTTTATCTATAGTTTGCAGTAGAGACATGCTGTGCTATGGCAGTGAGCCTTAAAAACTGCCAACTGTTTTAGGTAACTAGGCGCCAGCATGTGCATGTGTAATCTGTCCTTTGTATGAGGTGGAGCGCAGCTTCTGTCAAAAAGTCACAATTCCATCCTTATGCCCACTTTGCTCCTGAAGGGTTAGTAATTTGTCCTCTACATTGGCTGTGGGTGATGGAGAGTATACTGGGGCATGGAGTCAGGTTCTGCCAACTACACACCCCTCTATGTCCAATCTTTAACAACTGGCTCCAGGAGTGGAACGCAAGGCATGCAACACCTGATTATCCCAATATGCCTGAATCCAAGGTCTGGGGTGAACACAAGAGCCTCCATTTCAGGTCTTAAGTCCCCCACCTGCTCCTGCACAGCAGCATAGGCTGGACAATGACCTGGGCCCTAAATAAGTATCTACAGTTAATTAACCTCAGTATTTGCAATAATCATAGTAGTTCCTCCAGTAAGAGTAAAGCACTCATCTCCTTGCAGACTGGAATCCTACATTTCTGACCAAGTAAAGAACTCTAAACATGTATATGCTTTAGATTTTATCAGGTAGATTATTTTTAATTTCACTGTTTTCAAGCAACATAATTTGAAATTCTATTAACTGAAAATTCTGGTCATAAACGACCCAGTGACTGAGGTGCTGAACACTCAACCTCCAGCACTTTACAACCAAATTGTATTTATTTATTTTGCCACCAGAGCTTTTAGGAAATATGTACTAAAACAACAAGAAAAATGTGCCTTTGCAACTTCAGAAAATAATGCCAGGTCTGCCTTGAAGCAGTAGTAAATTGTCCCGCTGTGTGGCAGTGCTTAGCAACATTATCTAACAATGGCAGAAAATCACAGAGAAACTAGCTCTGGGTTAGAAAAAGTTTTCTGGAAAGCTGGTTAGAAAGAAATGTCTATATTGGCAAGTTCTGTATTGTAACATAATGTACATGTTTTAACTAGGTACTATGGGGCTAGATCCTGGAAACCCTACCCCATAGAACAGTACATTGCCTTTTTAGAGAACTTGATATGTTCAAATCACTGTACATATATTGACTCACAATGCACCCAAGAGGTAGGTAGGTCAGTAGTATCATCCCCATTTTACTGATGAAGAAATGAAAACAGAAAGGCAAAATGACTTGCGCAAAGACACACAGCTAGTTGGAGAGGCAGAATTGGAACTCATGACCTCCTGACTCTCAACCATATGCTGATTTCCCCAAATGATAATGCATCACAAGACTAGTCTGACTGAACTGAAAGAGCCCACTTGCAACAATAAGGAGTACCTGTGTGAGCAAAAATTGTAGGTTTGGGCTATTTATCTCTGTTCTAGGTTTGGCTGAACGCCATAGCAAAAATTAAGGGCTAGATTATGATACCCTTACGCACATTTAGTATTTTACCTGATAGATTGTGCCACTGATTTCAGTGGGTCTACTTATGATGTAAGTATTCACTGTAAGTAAGGGTATCACAGCCTAGCTCGTAATTACAAAAATAGTTTTGATAGAAATGAAAATGTTTATAATGGGCCTAATCTTGGCCCAAAGTATGCCTGTGGCAGAAAGCCTAGAGGAGGTGGGTGGGCTGCTTGTGCTTTGTGATCATTCAGCTCCTACATGGCTGCTCAATTCTACCCCGGTGGTGGAGTCAGGAATGACTCAGCCCTTTGGATTGCCATAGAAGGCAAGTGGGGTGCTAGGGATTACAATTGGAGAGAGAGAGAGAGAGAGAGAGAGAGAGAAAACATCCCCAGCATTACAGGGTTATTCCTTGGCCGAATTACAGCTAACTTACCTCATAGTTCTTCTTTTGTAAAGTTACCAAATTAATTATTTTTTGTACTAAATTAATGGTAGTTCAGGAGGCTGGAGGTTTGCTGCAGCAGTGGACAGGGGACCTGGCTGTGGCTGAGAAGACCAAAGAATATGAAAGCAACAAAGTAGGCTGAGAGCCTTGTTGCACAGTTCCTTTTGTGATGGAATTATAGCTGTGAAGAACCAGCTATGGAGCTCTTCAGGTTCACAGGAGCGACTCTGTTCCTTAAGAAACAGAGTGGAGCCACAGCCAGGCTGATTCATCATCTGGGGTCATTTAGACCATCACCATTGGAGAGATGCATACCCGGTCGAGTGCAAAACAACCTCTACATGGTGGAGCCTATGAGTGCTTGGCAAGTATCTCTGTACACCTCCTTGCTGCTCCAGTTGAAATTATCTCTGGTTGGATTCTCTTTCCCATGCCTCCCTGCACCCATGTCTGACTCAGGAGATGCCGGAGTTGCCACAATTGCATTGCTCTGATGAGAGGAGAAGGTTTCTGTGTTGACTTCTGGCAACAGACTGCATGTTTTTGTGTTTTAAGTTGTTAGGCTAGTCTATGTAGGGCTAATTCCAGAGGGCTGGGTGCCAGATCCAAAGACCAGTGTAGTCACTGGGGAATCTTTCCATAAATCCTGGGATGTTACCACATAACAGGTCCAATGTGGTGCATTGTACAAATGACCTTACCCTTACTGCCATGTAACAAAGGCAAAAATATTTTCTCTCAAATTTATTAAGAATTTCTTAAAACATATTTTCTGTACTGGTCTTTTTCTCCATTAAATTGTAAAAACTATTTCATTTTCCCATTTAAAAGCTTCCACATCTCTATCATGATAAAAGAAACCCAAATGCTCAATACCCAACAGGAGCGGGCTAATTCCCTTTAACCTACAATATAACCTTATTGTTAGGTCATTTTAAGAAGCATAATAGATAGGACACTGGACTGGGAGTGAGCAGATCTGGATTCTATTCCCAGCTCTGTCAATGACCTCTTGTATGATTTGGGGTAAATCACTTTACCTTTCTTCCTCAATTTCCCATCTGTAAAATGGGAATAATAATATTTAACTTTCTTAGAAAAGCAATTTGGTGAGTATGTTGAAAATATAATATAGTAGAGCTCCATATTATTAAGAGTTTGTTTGTAAGAGTAACATGATTTGTTACAATATGGGTAAATCACTCAAAAGACTTGCAGATTTTCTGCCTCTACTGGAAGAGGGAATTTTGCAAAACTCATTCTGAGTTTTCCCAGTTTTGGAGATGTGATAAGTCTCAATAGATCTGAGGGCTTCTCCGTGCTATCTGGACCTCAGGCATCTCCAAAAAATAGTTGGGGAGATTTGTGGTATAAAGGCTACCTTCAAAGAGTCAACATTTACAAGTAGTTATCAAAGGTATTTCACTTATCCTAAATATAGGGAACCACTCTATTTCCTTCTTCTGGGTAGTGTGGAGATAAAAAAGAAGAGCAACTTTGAGTCCTGGGTAAAGACAGGAAATGCAAAGGTAAATGAAAGTAAAAATAACTTTCTTCAAAATCTGCCCTTGTATAGGCCACTTGACTCTGAATGTAGAATTTGGCCCAAATGTTAGAAAACTAAAGGCCAGATCATTGTCCCCCAACTGCAGAGACCAAACCCAGAAACACAGTGGCAACACAGTGTTTACACTGTACATGAGGGCCAGGATACAGAAAGCCCATGGAGAGGGACTCTACACATTCCTGTATCCTAGGGAACTGAGCGCCATGTCAATTTTCTATGCATGGACAAAAGGGAAAGATTTGTGGTTAGACTAGGGGAGTGGAGAGGGTATGTGCAACAACTCCATGTACAGAAGCACATAAGAGTATTTGTGTTACTTCCATCTTTGTCCAGCAACAGAAGCTGAAGGGTTGCTACATGCTAGTTGCTGTCAGTTGAAGTTGAAAATGCTGTTCTTTGGCTCCAAATGCAGTTCCCTGAGTGCACAGACTGTTTCCTCTGAGGGTTTGGTCCTAAATGATTACAAACTCAGGTCTCAATGTCCCTTCCAGCCCTACATTTTAATGATTCTATGAAAACCTTAGCACCTACATCTTTATACCACATATGATGGTAGATATGCATATTACATAGAAAAGATCTACAAGCTGAAAGGTCAAACACTGGGAAGTTAGGAAATACTAGATTGAAGGTTGCCAGTACAACTTTGAGTGTGTCCCCTTGTGTGTATGCATTATGATACACTCTTTAGTTACAGGATCACTTATTTTTTCCACAAGATCCAACTCATCCAACTACCTGAATGAGTTAGAGATTCAATATTGCTCTTTGTCCCCATCATTCAATGTGTGACTCCAAATCTTATTTATTGTATTCCACGTAAACCCTGTACAGATTATGGCACAGGTGCCAGCTTCCTCTTTTCCCAAGGGATGCTCAACCCCCGCTCAGCCCCATGCCCTGCCCCCACTCCATCCCATCCCCCAAGGTCCCACCCCTGCCCTGCCCTTTCCCGCCCCCCACTCTGTCTCTTCTCCACCTCTTTCTGCCCCCTCCCCTGAATGCACCCCATCCCCGCTCCTCCCCCTCCCTCCCAGCATGGGCAGGAGGCACTTGGAGGGAGGGGAAGAGTTAGCGGTGGGTGGGAGGTGCTGGGGGGTGGGAGGGAGCTTGGCTGCTGGTGGGTGCTAAGCATCAGCTAATATTTTTCCTTGGGTGTTCCAGCCCTGAAGCACCCATAGAGTCAATGCCTCTGGAATATGGAATTATTCACCTCCTCTTGTGTTTTTCTATGGTCCATTGCTGTAGTAGCAGACCTCACAGATGTTAATAAATATATTTTCACGATACTCTGGTGAAGTAAGAAGTTGTTTTTTGTTTTTTTTTTGTTTTTACAGATGAGGAACTGGAGTCTTCTTTTTACTTCTTTATCCTCCTGCACCATCAGGTGGATAGGGCACCAGTTTGTCATTTGTTTTGGTCTTGTGCTGGTCTGTTCAGGTTTCTGTGTGTCATATTAGTGGATCAGCTTCTTTCTCTACTGTTCTACATAACGTTTGTCTAGGGTGCCCTTTTTTTCTCTTTGCAGATGGTATCCATGTTATCACGTGGCATGGAAGTCATGCTGGTAGCATCCTTAATGTGTGTCCTAAATATGCCATTTGTCATCTTCTTATCATATTTGATACTTTAGATTGGGTTGCTCTATTTAGAATTTTTGATGCTGCAAGAATCTTTTTCTAGTGACCTCTGAAGATCTTCTGCAGGCATTTACTTTGGAATAAACTGATCTTCTTATCATTTTCTGCTGTAGATTTCCATGACTCTGCTCCATAAAGGACAGAAGTGATGCTGGTGTGGAAAATTTGTATTTTTGTGGCAGTGCCAATCATGCTACTTTTCCAAATCTTATCAATTTTAAATTTGTTTGCTGCTTTTGGTATTCATTGTTTGACATCTAACATGGTGCCACCACCATTGCACATGTCACTCCCTAGATCAGTAAAACGACTTACTTCTTCTTGTGTTTCTTCATCCAGTCTAATGGTTACTTTTGGGACAGTGACAGACATATTTTTTCTTCCCCTTGTGGATGAACAAACCAGCTTTGTTTTGTTGTATCTGCCAAAAGTTGGGTCTTTTCTTTCATTAAGTGATATATTGAACAGGACAATGTCATCAGCAAAAACAAGGTCATCCAATTATGCTTTATCATGTAACCATAAAATTCCTTTGTTGCCTTCTGTGATTACCTTCCTCATGACATACTTGATGACCTGTGCAAACAATAGTGGGGACATAATACACCCTTGCCTTACTCCAATTTTCACTGCAAATCATTGGCTAATGTCATCATCTCTGACTGCACTTTTGGTATTATGATACAGATCCTTGGTGAGTCTAACTATTTTTGCTGATATTTCATAGTATGCTATAATTTTCCAAAGACTGTCTCTGTGTATGCTGTCAAAAGACTTCTTACGAGATTACAATCAACGTTTGCAAACTTCTTCCCTAATTTTGGATATCTCAGAGTGATATCCCTGGTTTTTGAGTATCCAGCATTTTGAATAGCACCTTGTGTATTCAAAACACTGTATAGATGCTATGTAATTAATTTTCACCACACTTCTATGAGTGGTGAATATTATTATCTCCATTGACTGCAGAAACAGAAAGATAAATAACTTGTCCAAGACCACACAGTGAGTCAATGGTACATCCAAGATTAAAACTTTTCAAGTCCCAACTCTGTGGTCATTCCTCCAGACCACACTGCCTTTCTTCCAAAGGTGCTGATCATTCACAGTCTACACTTCAGTTGCAGAAGCGAGCGCTCAAGAATTCTGAAAATCAGGCCACAAGTGTTTCAAGTTGGGCCCGCAGCAAATGACCACACAATTAGTGGCCCTATGTGAACATTTTGGTTTAAATGACTCATCCAGCATCACTTCAAAGCTTATGATAGAGACAGGGCTAGAACTCAGTTCTCTTTTGGGGGGAATATAACTGTATAAATCATAAGACCATCCTTTTTCTTCCTGCAGTTCCTTGATTTATCCTCTACACACCTTCCAAATTCAATAACAAATGAGGTAAGGAACCACGAACTACAACCTAATTGTCTCATTCCCTGTGCACTAGGCATTCCGTGCACTGAATGATATAGTGGTTCTGTGGAAAAATGGTAAGTGATCGTGTAATTAAAGTCTGTATCAAAATGAACATGTACGAGAGAGCAAAATTAGGGTTACACAAACAATTTTAATTTTGGTATTTCCTGATGTCGGGTGTCTGACTTCGCAACCTCAGTAATATTCTTTTAGCACAGCATTTTAATGTAATTTCATAGGTTTAAAAAAACAGCGCAGTCTATTATGTGATACTTTAATACCTTCCCCTCCATCCACAATCAGGCAAGATTTTAGGCCTTTAACACTGCACACGGACCTCTACTGTTTGAGATAAAGTATTTAGTGTAAAAGCTAGCAGGAGGAGTAGGCAATATCTTCTGTGGAATACCCAGTTGAGCAGGATGCATCACACTGAAACAGTGAGTTATGTAACCATGAGTATCCTCAGTTTATAGACAGGACAGCTCAGTACTTACATTTAGCAGATTTACTCTGAAGACAGTATGGTTAAGTGGTTGAGTTAAAGATTGGGTTGTAGTCTCAACTTATGTAACCTCTCAGTATGATGTGATGCCTTTCATAATAGTAAGGGCTGTGAAGGGCTCACTCTTATTTATACTGTCAGTACAAGTAGTGAGACGCGAACTCATGGTCTCCTGGATCCTAACCTAGTGCTCCTTTCCATAGATCAAATGGAATTTTTATTGATGTGTGTGGTATTTAGAGGTGGGGGAGGGTGGCAAAGAGGGAAGCAGAAGAGAAGTAGATGTCTGGACAGTATTGATGACATATTGAGGCATTTTAGCAGTGAGCTACTAATGGTAATGGTGAGTTTTGACAGCTCATAATTTGCCCAAACCTGAATAGAGTTTCATGAAAAATGTGAAGGGCACATCTGTGACACCAGGGACATCACCCTGAAAAACTGAAAGTTTCTGCTGCAAACCAGAGAGGTGTTAAAGATTTGCTTAAAAAATGGTTGGAAAGCTTTTATAATGGATTGTGTTAGGCAAACTAAATATAAATATCACACACACGAAACTAAGTTACAAGAACATTATGAAGCTTGAAAAGTCAAGCACTCACAAGTTAGGATATGCCACAATTAAGGTTGCCCATACAACCTTAATTTTTTAACCTGTAATTTCTTTAATCACGTGATCCCAGACTATTTTTTCCACAGGAGCCTTGCCTCATTCAATGCACAGGATGAACAGGTCTCGGTTACTCAGCAGCTATTCAATGTTTTGTTTTATTCTTATTGTTCACTGTGTGGCAGTAGGCTTTGTTTACTGCATACTATTCAAACCCCACTCTGAAGACATAATTATTATTGTCCTCATGGGGTTTTCTATGAAGCTCACTCACGAGAAGATCTGAGTGCTTCACAAACATTAATTCATTTATCTTTATGAAACCCCTCAGAGGTGAGGGGGTGGTGGTAGCCCCGTTTTGCAGATGAGGAGCTGAGGCACAAAGAAATTGAGGTCAAAATATCCACTAATTTTGGGTGCTCAATTTGAGACAACTGTTTTTCAGACTATTTAGCATTATAGAGCACTTTTTTATAATATGTACAGCACTTTATACAGCTCCTGCTGACTTCAGTTGCCATTGTGAATGCTCAGCACTTCTGCACATCGGGATCTCATGTTAGGCATCCAGAAAATGAGGAACATACTATTAGTGACCGCCAATGAAAAGTCTGATTTAAGTGACTTGGTTAGCACCATACAAGAACTCGGTGGCAGAAGCAAGAATAAACTCCAATTTGTCAGGGCAGCAGTCAACTGCCTTAACTGGGGACAGTCCTTTCTCTTCCTGCAACCCCTTACCTCCTTCACTACATCTGCTTTCATCCCCTGGAAAACTGCCCAAATTTGAGCATTATAAGTCTTTGAAGAATTGCAGGTCGCAATCAGTGGATACTTCGATTTTAACATCTACAATTTCTGAAGATTCCAACTTCTGCCACTAACTTTTGAGTGCTTGACTTTGCAACCTTAATAATGTGCTTTTAAACAGTTTTGGGGTGTATAATTTTCTAGATTTTTAAAAAATCCAACTGAAAAAACAGAGTCTTTCACTTGGTATAATGTTGACACCTGTATGGGTCGTCAGCAGGGTTGGAACCTTTAGATCTATAGCACAGACCTCTGCCACTTGAGTTAATGGAGTAACTGATAACAGTAGTAGGTTGTCAGCTCTATGTGCACCAGTCATTATCAGACTGGCTTCATAGATATTTGCTGACAGCAGAAGAATGGTGAGTCTCAAGAATCTTGGGTTCCATTCCATGATCTAGAGGAGAGTATTCTCTAGTGGGCACAGACTCCACCTGTTTTCCTCGAGCTTGACCCTTTCTGTCCCATCCCTTCCAAAGTATCTTGGGCCCAATCTTATGTCTTCTCACCCGTGGGTCCTTTTTGCCAGTCCCATTCTCCTTGCTGACCCAGTCCCAGTCTCCACTCCTCAGGCTTCTCATCCCAGCTCCATCCTCCTTGCCCAGCCAGTTTCAGTCCCCCCTTTTCCCTAACTCTTTAACTCCAGTCTCATTGCCCAGCCAGTCCCAGGTCACATGTCTGGCTCCTCATGTGCTTTGCCTCTCCCTCCTGCTTACTGGGTCTTTGTCTCAATCTCTTTGCCCAGACAGTCCCATTTCTCCCCCTGCACCCAGGCTCCTTGTCATGTCTGTCTCTTTTACCCACCTTCCTTCCACTATTTCCTAGTCTCAGTCTCTTTGTTCAGGCAGCCCCCACCAGCTCCTTATCCGAGCCCAGTGTCCCCCTATGGCTCCCTGTCTCAGTCTCCTTGCCAAACCAGTCCCAGTTTCCTCCCTCCAACTCCCAGTCGCAGTTTCACCCCCCTCATTCAAGTCCCGGTCTCACTAGATTCCTTGTCTCAGTCTGCTCCTTTCCTTCCCCCAGTCTGTTTTTTGTCTCCTCTGCATTCAAATTAGATGGCTTCTTCTTCCATGCTGCCTGGGTGAAAGTGGGGGTGGAGGTGGTCATTGACAGCACAGGAGACACAGGCTCCCTGCTCTCAGTTCCAGTGCCATGCCCATCCTGCTCCCCACTTCCCCCCATCAGCCTGGAGCAGCAACTTCAGGGAAAGTAACTCTGAGCCCCTGCAGTCCTGGGTTGGAGCATGCTCTGTTACTCTGTAGGGACAGCACGTGTACAATCTAGTCCGCACTAGGAGCTGTGAGAGGCTTGAGCATGCTTAGTGGGATGGAATTCAACTCCCCCTCCCTCCCCATCCTTGTTCTCAGAAACAAAGAAACCACTTGGCTGAAATTCCCCCCCCCCGCCCCAAAATATCAGTCTGAGGCAGACACTTGGCATGGAAAATTTCAGCCCAAATGGTTAAAAGGTCCACAAAGTATCAGACATCCTGAATAACAGGCAGTGTGACCAGCCCCGCCAATAATTTATTTACAGCAAGAGTGAGAGAAGAGAACATATGATAGAGCATGGCAGTATAAACTTTGTCTGCAAGAGTTTTGGATGGGAGCTATATTCAAAATGGGCAAAGCCAGCAGTGGGTCACCTCAAACAATTGCTCATGAAATCTTTATGCAGGCACTATACTACATAAAACTACTTTACTCATTTTAAAGGTATTGGGACTATTTTTTGTAAAAATTATCTGTTGTAAAGCAAGGTGCCTCAGTTACCATAAATTCAACTTTACAGGTCTCTGAAGGAAATGAAAAATAACTAATACATTTAAAAGTACCACTAAAAATAACATTGCTAGATCTAAAATGTCTCATATTTTGAGACTTTCCAGGGTCAGAACCCATTGGGAAATAAGTGCTAGGTACTGTTGGGAAAGCAGGAGACTCCTGTCCTTTCCAATGGTGTGGCACTCCCATTTCTTGCCTTCTAGGGTCATAAAGCAGCAGACACATACCAGGAGATCAGCAGTATAAAAGCCTAATTAAAATAGAATAGAAAAAATATCAGTAAAAAACTTTTTGATATAATTATATTCATGTGTAAGAGTTCAAAGTGTACATTTAAGCCCCAGTGCTGCAAGCTGCTCTGCCCAGACATATCCCTGTGCATATGTGCAACTCCACTGAAGTCTCTGGGGTCCGGGTGGGTACAGTACACCTCACTTTGTAGAACAGGCCTTAGCTGCCACAGTCAATGGCACTTCAAAGTTCATTCAGTGTTTCATTTTCTAAAACAGCTTCTCAGCGTGACCCCACTTGCTGCAATGCAGCTAATTACATTCCATTACATGCAATCAACCTGGTCAGTGGGCTTGGGTAAGTCATTTAATTTTTATGCTCCTAAGGCCTTGGCTACACTTGAGAATTCACATCGCTGCCGCGGCAGCGCTGTGAAGCGCAAGTGTAGTCGCGCCGCCAGCGCTGTGAGAGCTCTCTTGCAGCGCTGTATGTACTCCACCTCTCCAAGGGGAATAGCTTGCAGCGCTGCAAGTGAGTGTGCAGCGCTGCAGGCGCTGATTACACTGGCGCTTTACAGCGATTCACTCGCTGCACTCGGGGGTGGGGGGCGTTTTTACACCCCTGAGCGCAGCAAGCTGCAGCGCTGTACAGCGCCAGGGTAGCCATCTAAGATTCCCCATCTCTAAGATGAGGATTCTAATACTTACCTCCTTTGAAAAAGACTTTGAGATCTATGGATGAAAAGAGCTTTGTAAGAACTAAATGTTGCTGTATTATTGTTGTTATTGTACCACTCTTGCTCACATTCCAAGTGCTGACAAACTCCCTTATGTACACATCTTTTAGAAGCTTTCTTAATCTAGCACTTTACCTCTTTCATGACACAAACCAGCAGGTGCGTTCAGAAATATTGCTCCCTGTGTTGTGTGCAATGATGACGTCCACATCTGGATTCATCTATTTGTCCCAATATAATTTGGACAGTGACTTTATTAACTAAAGAGAAATGTCTGAAGAAATGCTGTCCCATCTTATTAGCCCAAATTCTATACCAGTAAATGAAATCCTTATATAGTTTTAAATAATCCCAATGTTACTCTTATAAACAAGTAAAATTCACCTGTTCTTGGACAATGCTGAAAACATAGGGTTTGGGGAGGGGACAGAATGGCCATGCTGGGGATCAGGGCTGCTGTACATCCCCTCCATAGCTTCTGTTACAGGTAGAATAGTGGCGTCTGCCCATCTGCACCCCATAGGCAGGGTTTTGGGGCCATTACCCTTCAGGTAGGCCTTACACACGTGGGTAAATATCACCCATATTTAATATTTCTTGTGTATCTGAATGTGCTTTTTACAAGGTAAGAAGAAAAAGCATCACATAAGACAGTATTGTGTCATTTCCCTTTTCTGGACAACAGCATAACTTATCTGGGATACAAATCTGATGGCTGTTGCAAAGCTGAGGAAAGTTGGGGACAGGGAACGTAAGACATACTTACTCCGGGGAACTTCTATGTCTTGTGCTATTCAGAAGATCTGACTTGATGATCACAATGATCCTTTCTGACCTTGGGAATCTAGGAATGTAAGACAACTCATCTACTTGCATGGACTCTCAGGGACTACCCACAAGAGCAGTCTTTGATTGGGGAGCACAAGAATTGCTTCCCAGCCAGAGACTAAAAACACCTGAAAGACAACAGGGATGATTGGCGCAAGCTGCAGTCATAGTTGTCATCCCTCTCCACACACACACTGAACTGTGGATTGGAGTTGGCACACTAGGGGAGTAACCTGCCTCATCTTAATGGATGGCTCTGAGTGCACACTTCCCATGTGCAACTCCAGGCAAGAATGCAAGCTCTCCCAGTACCCCTCCTGGGCAGTGCTGCTCCATACTGCCCATGACACAGGGCTGAGGTGAAAATGCCACAATCTAGTCCAAAATAATATTTTGGGCTAAATTCTGAACTCCTTACTCCTTTGTCACTCAGGCAAAACTTTCACTGAAGTCAGTGACTGAATAAAGATGTCAGCATTTGACCCTCCATCAACAGGGTAACTTTTACTAAATGGAATCCAAGCTGATAGAGCAGGGGTTCTCAAACTTTTTTTTGATGGGCCCCCCTTTGAAAATATTTCAGGCTGTGATGACCCCCCCCCCAAAAGTGATGACCCCCCCACATACCATGCCACCCTTACTTCTGGCTGCTGCTGGGGGCAGTGGCGGCGCTACCTTCAGAGTTGGGTGCCTGGCCAGCAGCTGCTGCTCTCCAGCTGCCCAGCTCTGAAGGCAGTGCTAGGGTGACCAGATGTCCTGACTTTATAGGGACAGTCCCGATATTTGGGGCTTTGTCTTACATAGGCACCTATTACCCCCCACCCCCTGTCCTGATTTTTCACACTTGCTGTCTGGTCACCCTAGGCAGCGCAGAAGTAAGGGTGGCAATACTGTGATCCCACTGTTACAGCCTGGTGACCCCTTTTGGGTCAGGACTCCCAGTTTGAGAAACCCTGTGAGGGAGCATTCTTCTCGCTTGTTTCTAGCTTTACATCATGCACTCTAACACAGACATAAAAAAGATGTGTAATGTTCAAAATGCCATACAGAATAAGCAATAAGCTATCCATCTAAAACACTATTACCATACTCTGTCTAGGTCTATATTTTATCAGCACTTCATTTGAATGAGAATATTTTTGATTATCTTTTGTAGCTGCTTTAGGTATACAAAGGAATATGTTCCTTTGGAAAGCACAACAGAGATAGGTCTGCATGTGACAGACCTTTCAACTGGATTTGACTGGTGGCAGTACAAAATTGTTAGGAGAAATATAATGAATTACTGGTTGGGCATTCAATACAAAATAGTAAGTGAATCCAGTGAACTCTGATACAAACTGTTTTGTCTTTACATTTTGGCCTGTTTACTCTGCAGAAATAAAGGGAAAATCCCAGAATACTAAGAAAACCAAAATGCACAGCTCAGCTGTTTTGCTTTCAGAGTCTCTGATTGCTGTTGAGACACAATGTGAAATCCCCAAAATGTAAAGCAGAGTAACAAATGTAGCCACTGTTCTCCAGTAAATAAGCCATCTATCATCAGCTAACACATTCAGAACAGCATGCCAGATATGGTACAGTCAAGTAAACTCATTCTTGTAGGTTGTCTCCATTATTTGTCCTTAATAATAACAATGTACTTTGATTAAGGTAGGAGAACTGTATAATGGTAATAGAATAATAATTATAGCACTAATTTTAAAATAAAATTTGCTCTCATCAAGATGTTAAAACACTTTGGAGATTTTATCTGCATCATTGTAAATTTAAATATTTCTAAAGGAAATCAAAACATTCTGACAGTGCCTATACAGCGTCTTGGCAAACACTTCATGAATAAACAAGACTTTGTTTGTTCAATCACCTTTCGCAGAGCCTTTACCTCCATTTTTTCCTGTTAACACATGAATACCTGCCTCATCCGAAGATAGCTTGAGTCTGAAATTAACCTTTGTTCTATAAACGTGAGTTCTGATTTACAGAGTGAAATATGAAAGCCTGAAATTGCTTTCATGCTTATTGAATCTTAAGAATGTTGATTTTCTTTGATACAATCAAATTTATATTCGAAAGGTGATTCAGTCATTCTAGAAAAGGAAGCAGTCATGCTTTTTGGAAAGTACTGAGTATACCCATTTACTAATATTTATATAATCAAAATGGTCCTTTAAATAGTGATATGTTCTAAGTGGAGGTTAAAATAATTATTGCTTCTCAATTTAAAATTCACATAGTCTCTTTATATTTCAGAAAGTGCCCTTTGTTCTACCACATAGATGTTTTTAATAGATTTAGGGTAATACAAGACACATATTTCCTTGCTTTGAAAACTTTTAATAAAATTATAGTAAATCAGTTAGGCAGATAGGGATCATCTAGGGCTTAGAAAAATTAATAAAATTGTAACTATATCACTATGGATTTCCTCAGTTCATCTAGTCATTCCTGCCTTGAGCAACCAGTTACTCTACAGAGTAGGTCATCATTACAAAATATAAATACATTCAAAACCAAACTATGCAAAGTACTTCTAATCATTACTGTAATTTCTTCTGGACAGGAACCCTGACTTGTTTAATTTCTTTTGTGGTGCCAAGCAAAACATTGGCATTTAACATACAGGGCCAGATCAACCTATAGAAGAAAATGGAAAGACTTCCATTGATTTCAAGAGGCTTTGGATCAGGTCCATAATTAATAAGAACAACAGTGGTTCTAAGAATGAAATGAAATAATAAATCAGTGAATGGTAGTTTTGCTGCTTATCTGTAAAGCCCTAACTGGTCTGAGATAGTTACCTGAGCAACTTTTCTAAATCCATAGCCCAAACTATTAAGATTGGCTGGGATGCTCTTGCTCACAGTTCTTAGTTTCTAATTTCCTATGGCAAATTGCAGGGCATTCTCGGATTTTCAATGAGCAGAGCAAACTTCAGAACACAATGTCAATCTCATCTTTCTATTTAGCATTCAGGAGATTGTCTTCTGGTTTTATTTTGGTTTGGCTTGTTACAGGGGGCTGATATGTACTTTGTCTAATGTTGCTGGTGACAGTTTTGGTAATGTGGATCTTTGTTTTTATGACAGCTTTTATGGTATATGTAATTTATATGTTTCTAATTTTTGTAGTAAGTGTACCTAGTTGCTATGGCACTGGGCACTACAACAAATTAACAAACATTGTGCCCTCTCCCAAAAACAAATATTTGTACATCAAGAAACTCCAGATTTATGTTTTGATATCATGAAAAAGATACTACTAAAAATTACTGACCTGCCACCCACCATCTTATTACCCACCATAAGATGAATTTACCAAACCCTATCTCAGAATTTGTCCAAATCATTTCAACCTATTCCTATCTGGAATCCACAATTGTATCTCTACATCCTCTTTAAAGAAATCAGGTGATATGTATGAAAAAGTCTTATAGACCTTACTACCCTTTTATAGAATTATTGAATAACAGAGAAGGGATATAATTCTCTGTTCCATTCCATGGAATGGTTTAAAAGTACTCTAGAAAGAATATAATTATCTATTAAACTCTATAGGGTGGTTAAACTTCTATAGAACTCTGATGCCTTTATCCTTCTTACACTTTTTATGGGATTTTTCCAGAACAGTAGTGATGCTGGCAGGCAGTGCATTGCACAAAAAGCCTAGCCCTGGAATCCGTGTTTATATTTCACATAATTGTGACTTTACTGATCCATACATTTTTTCCTCTGCAGCAAAATCCAGATGGAAATACCTTCCAGAACTTCTGTGCCCTATTGATTCTGTAGTAGTAGGATTTTATGTTTGTATTTTGGATAATTTAGAATAAAGGATATAATAATGTAGCATGTATTAAATGTATTGATGTATGATTTGACCATATCCTGCCAGCCACCCTTTCTGAATAGCAGCAAGGAATGGCCCAAGGGGCCATTGGTAAAAACGCATCAGAAAGGCTGCCTGTGTCTGAACTGATGTTAAGGCAGGAACTGACCAGAACAGTCCTTATGGCTGATTATGGTCACCTTTTGTTTTAGGATAAGTTTTCATTACAGTATTTGCTATAAGGCCCTGTTTCTTATCTGCATTGCAAACCAAGTTGTGTAAGGTTCTTTTGTAATCCCTTTAGTAACCATATAACCCTTTCTAAAATGTAATCCTGTCTGCAATTCTCTGTAAAATTGTTTGGTGTGAGTAAAGAATGTGTGCATGGTTAAGGATGAGTGTGAAAGCCATCACAAATGTCCAAATAGTCAAGAAGTGAGAGACTTGAAAAGACAGCAGGAAACAATCAGAAAACATCCATTGTATCTGATGCTAAGTGAGTTAGCAGCATTGACAACCTAAGTGGTGAGGCAAACACCCCTGAAGGTGAGACAACAAATAAGAGATAGCGGAAAACCCCAATATTAACACCATTTAAGGACTAACGATTACAGAATAACATTGCAAAATCCATACACTAAAGTGGAAATTTACCAGTATTACAAGGTGTTTTGCCATAGAACTCTGGGTTCAGTCCTGCAAAGCCTTGGAGAATCAGATTGCAACCAACAGAACCCAGCTCCTCACCCGTGCCCAATCTAACTGGCCATTAGATTGACTCGAGCTACGACAGACTGGTAACTATAAGGTAATCTGCAGGACCTGTGTGTGTGTGTATGTGATTGAATGCATATGCTAACTGTTATATTTTCAATAAACGCGGCGTATTGCGTTTCCCCCTGAAAAGATTCCATGTGCTTTTTATAAGCATAACATTTTCCATCCCTTTTACATTTTACATTCCCTTTTCAGGTCTCAACAAAATGTTTTCTCTCCCGTGCTTTTACCTCTAAATTTCAGTCTCTTACCCTGCCTTTATTTTTTAACTTTGCAATTGTATTAGTTAGCTCTTCCAAGCCTTTTGAATACTGTCTATTAGCAAGACAACATGCAAAAGAAAACAATTCTATTATTGTACATCATTGATCCCTAGAAGCAAACTTCACTCATATGGCCCAAATTTTTTTTTTCACTGAATAAAACAAAACACTTCTTTAATTGTTCTTAACCTTAACATTTATTTGGACTATAATTCTGAAAGTTAGTTAATGTGCTTATGCTAAAATAGCAAGTCTTCTTATTGGATAGACCCATAAAAGTGTACTAGTCTTGATCTTCAGTTACGGTAACTAAGTTGCTGTATTAAATCCCAGATCCTCAGCCCCGTGCCCAGCCTAGGTACTGGCTGGCTGGGCTTCGGGTTGCTGGATGGCTTTTGGAAGGGAAGGAATCTTTCGGACCATGTTGCCAAGTCACTATGTAGTAGCTACTGCAGTTTCAAGGCTGCAACAGTCACCATGACTCTGACATGGCTCCTCTGCAGATAGAAAATTTGCACAGTAGCAAATTCACAAGTCCAATCCTACTTCAGATGCTATGGAGCACAGTGCTTTGTCTCACATGGGGCATGAACCCGCTGTGTTGACCCCTGGTCCTATCACCTTCAACTTGATGGATACAAACTTGTCCCATTGCCAGGACACACACTGCATTGGTTTTTTTGGGGGGTGAGGGGGAGGCGGGGTATTTGTACTCAAGAGATAAGGTGAAGTGGTTTGGGCAAGATCTGTGGGTGGACTTGGTATGAGGAGTTCATTTTATATGCAAATCACTCATTTTTGCTAGTTTCAACATTGCTGTATTAGCTTATATTCAAGTATATAGGGGTAATTGTCCCCACATTATGGAATGAAATTGAGAAATATCTGATAGTGTAAATGAAAGACCTGCTGATAGCATTATGGATATACTGTAATATTGTTTTCAGTGAAGCCTGGGAGCCCTCAGAAACTAGCAGGAGGCACTGAGCTTCTTGAAGGTTCAGGCCCTATATACCATATTTCCTGAGTTTCTGAATATATTAATATGAAGATCTAAAATTTTCTCATTCTATTTCAGAATATAATGATGCAAGATGACCTCTGATGGAAAAGCTATTATTACATGAGCCTTGCTGATTTTCCACGTTAAAACTGTTGCTATTCTAGGGACATGGCCCAATTTATCCCTTCAGCTCCAACAGCACAAGTCTGCAGAACCCAGGATCTTGAATGCCGGGCCACAAAAAATCCAAAAAGGAGGGCACAGGAGTGCAACCTTCCTGCAACCTTCACTCTGCCAGAAACCTGTAGATGGTGGTGCAACCCTGAAAGTGGGTAGGTCCTGCCTTGGCAAGCCAGAAGATACTCTGATTCATCCCAGAGAGCTTTTGCTGGCAGTGATCAGACAGTGCCCTGGACTGATTTTTAAAGCTGCCTCCCACCTTTGGAATAATTCACCCCTCAAGGTCATCTGCTTCTGAATGCATAAGGTGTGCAAACTGCACCAGTAGCAGTGATTCTTCTCCCACTGTAGTCTTTAAAATTCTGTGTGTAACACTTCCAGTAATCACAGTTTTACACCAATCCCACTGAATCTGTTCAAAGCAATTAATATTTGAAATACATCTTGCTTATGTTTACATTACGATAGTCTACCCAAGGAGTCCCTAATTAGGGTGACCAGACAGTCCCGATATTTGGGGATTTTTCTTATATAGGCTCCTATTACCTCCCACCGTCTGTCCCAATTTTTCACACTTGCTGTCTAGTCACCCTATCCGTAATCAATGCAACAAAGGTTTTTAACCAGGAGAACATGTACTGGCTATTGCAAATTATGAAAGAAGAGCATTTTTTACAAAGAAACCAACTCTACGTTAAAAGAGAAAGCCATAAAAAAACAATATTCAACTTTATTTCATTTTGGGAATATTTTTGCATAATTTGTAAAATAACAGTCTAGAGTGACAAGACATTTTTCTTTTAACTAGTCAGAATAAAAATGCAGTAATGTCTTTTAAAGATGAAACAATTTTGCACAATAAGTCAGCTTTGACAAATAGCCTTTTAATGATTTTAATGGAAATTCCAATTTTCAGCTTTTGCTTGTCTTCCTGTGTATTAAACATGCTTAGCTTAGATGAGCAAAACTAGCTTTTTTTGATATTATGAAGAAAACTAATCAGGGTTTGAATCCTGCTAACTAAAACTTGCCTGTTTGCTGACAAGCACTTTGCAATCGATAAAATTGAACAGCAAAGCATCTACATATTTTGTGATGATGGCTGTTGATTTCAGAGCTGTAGAATCATGGCTGACCCTAATGTACACTGGATGTTTAATATGGAATACAGAGTAGCTTGTCACATAAGCTTTCAAGATGGATTACAATTAGACTGAACATAGCCCCATGTAGTGGTTTCATAAATTAGTTATTGGATGGATTCCGTATTAAAAAGATAAAGTTTGCTGGCTGTAAAACACATTAGGAATGTGAGAAGAAACAGTCTGTGATAACGATGAGTAAGAATGGTATGTAAACCTTTTGATCTCCAGGTACTTTTTCATATTTTCTTTTAAAGAAATAAACAACTATTTGCATAAATATTTACACACACTGACTTATGCTATTTCCTTCCAAGTAATACAGTGATTTTTTTTAAGCAAGTAGAATATTTTACAACAGAGCGTTGTCCTAAGGGCTCGATTCTGCAACTCTTTTACTCAACACAAATAATGATTGCAAAATTGGTCCCTGAGACAGCAGTCTTAGATGACACTATGAGTATGTATTGGGCCACATACTCAAAGGAGCTCCTCCAATATGCCCCATATAAGGATCTGACTCATTGCTGAGAAATTTAATTTACACTATTTGGGCCTGAATCTATACACAGTTTATACACAGTCATTAAGGCCTGATCTACACACAGTTTTTGTAGCAGTATAATTATTTTGGTGAGGAGTTTGATTTCTTTACCATAAAAGTTATGTGGTACATGCACAGTATACATGCAGTTGTACCAGTATAAAGATGCTGTATACCAATATAGCTAATTCCCCTTCTGGTAAGAGAATAAGCTAAACTGGTATAAGCACCTTTATACCAGTATATCTCCCTACACACCAAGGGGTTTGTATTACTTTAACTATAACAGATAATTACAGCAATACAACTTTTGTGTATAGACAGGCCCTAAGGTTGTGTTACACCACTCTGACACCATAAAGAGGCCTTAAATGGATGTAACTCATTCATGCCAACTTCTAAAGGTAAATAAATGTATATAAGAATGAGACACTTTATTTATTATTATAGAAAACAACCCATGTGATGTATAATCTGGTAAAAAAAGGCCAAATCTTGATTGATTTACTTGCATAAATATTGAATACACTGAATATATTAGAGCATTAGATGCTCTAATAAATTTGTTAGTCTCTAAGGTGCCACAAGTTCTCCTGTTCTTTTTGCGGATACAAACTAACACGGCTGCTACTCTGAAAACTAAATATATTGAAATCAATGAGACAACTCATGTGGGTTAAAGTGAGAAGGACTTAGTCCTAAGTGCAGAACCATTTTACAAACCAGTTTAGACAAAAGTTCACCACTATTACACATATTATGTTCAAAGCTGTTTGATGGGCACCTATTTTTCTGTATTTTGTGTGTGATGAGGTTGAAAGTACCAGGTAGTTTGACAAAATCAGACCTGATGCAGAATTTATCTGATGTCTCCAACACAGAGATATTTTTCTTTAAGCCTAAACACTAAAAAAAAAAAAAGTGAAGCCCATCTAACAATATTACCAAAAATACTTATTTGCCTTTAAAAACATATTGAGCAGAAAAACAGAGAAAACCAGGCATAACAGGGAAATTGATGAATGCCATTTCAAGTTACTAACATCAGCCATTATAAAGCATGACAGTTAAATAGTTCCTAAGTAAAAGAACTAATAAACAAACTTCATATCTTTCTGCACACTTCCTACTTTATCCTAGAGGATAACTGTGCATATTTTGAAAAGCAATTTGTAAGCCAGGACCGTATCTTTTCACAAGGTATTGCAGACCAGATGACTTGTTTACTTCCAAAATTTACATATGTTTTTCATAAAGATGAGCTCCTGTCTTTAAAAGAATAAATCACAAAGTGTATCATGTTTATTTTAAAAACATTAGGTTATGGAAATGACTTTTGCAGATATCCCATATGCTGCCACTCATTTTTTCAGCAATCAAATAATTCTCTCATCATACAGAAAAGTATCACACAAAACAACAGCAAATTCTTTGGTTGAAATTATACCATCACCAGCCTTTTATTTAAGTGAACACAGTTGGAAAGAATTATTTATGTTAAGTCTTTAAAATGTTAATGAAAAGAAATACAGAAAAATATATCAAATTATTGTCACAGAGGAAAAGAGACTCAATTAAAAACGATCAGGTATGGCATAGCTTACCTGAACACTTCTCAGTTCATCTGCTGCTTAGCTGTCCATTGCCTGTGTGTCCCTGAAATAGCGAGACAGAACAAACTCAATGTAATCAATAGGTAACCTACTGAATCCACTTTAACAACATTTCAGATTCAAATGACAGGACATATGCTTCACGAACTATTCAAAAAAGTTAGCATGCAACTCCAGCTGCAAGAGATTTTGTTCACAAACCGAACAGCAATAGGCCTGTCTTTGTTCTCATCAAAAAAGTAAACCAATCACATTGACAAAAAGCCACTGTAAACAAAAAAACTGTATTTAAAGGATTAACAGTTTTGGAATCCCTACCATCAAGTCTTCAGGTTTTTTTTCATCAAAATTTAGGTTATATATTTGTTGTTAGCAAGAGTTGCATTACTATTATTGTTAATTTTAGTTCTGTTTATTACCTTCAGGGTTATATCTTGTAAAATAATTTTGTTGCCACTAGTTAATGTTAATTAGTTGTTTTAATAGCCTATATACCTATTTGTTATGGTTTGGTAGGTTTACTTTTTTAACTATCAGTAACTTAATAACTGAGAATATTTAACATTACTGTTGCATACTCAAAATTACAGAGTTACTATTAGTGTTACCTGTTTAACGTTTAGTCATCCTTTGAGTCCTGCGACATATTTCCTTAATAATCATCAGCCATCAAGTCTGATAGTCTCAAAAGAAATATCAGCCCTCTAAACTGCCTTCAAGGGCGGTGATATTTAGCACTGAAAATTACAAATAAAGTTTTTGAAGTTGAATAGCAATAACTGGGCAGTGACACTGATGATTTGTTTGTCAAGACAGATTGTTATATACTATGCAAATGCAGTCAACGCACTCCTCTGAGTGAAAACAAGTATGTGAATCTATGCAATGCTTACATGTTGAATGGGATATTTAATGTGCGGGGAAATTCAAAGGTTGAAGAACTAGCATTTAGACAGTCTAACAGTGGTAAGTGGTAATCTTACCTCTTTAAACTCCATTACATTCTCACGAGAGACATGCTAATACAAACAAGTCAATCAGAGTTTGTGTTTAGCAAGATCAAGCTTAGAGGATAGTTTAAAATCCATTTATTGTTCTAAAGCAATTTTTTCCATTAACATGTTATACATTAGTGTTTACTAACCATGATTCATGTAACAGTTTAGTTTGTTAACTTTTAAATTATTTAACAACCATAAGTTATTAATACAACTTTTAAAGTCTTACACAAAATTCTTAAAACAAGCTTGGGTTCATTTTTGTAATTTTTATATATAAAACATTTTAGGCATCTCTTGAAAAAGAAATAAAGCAGGCATTTAAAGCTAGAAAACAAGTAATTCCAAATTTAGTTTGTTACAAAAGGTTTCAGCTTTATTGACAAATTATGGCAAACATATTTGACAGAATTATGGTTTCCTATTTAGAGAAGCTTACACATGGAACTTTATGTGATTTTTTTTAACAAATACAGGTTAAAACACTGAACAAATTCAGTTAGCTACATACATACAGTAGCTGCTTGTTTTCAACCCCATTAAAACAGCATTTAAAATTAAATTTACAAACTTAATATCGAACATCTTAATCTAACTAACATATATTAAAAAAGACAGGTTAAAACATCTTATCTACATCTTGATTACTGTCTGGTTCAAAATAAAAAAAATCATATTACAGTCTTCTAGCAACCCTAAACAAAAACTCAGCCTTAGCTAGTATGTAGAGAGACTCAAGATCTGTAACAGCATCATGCTTTCTTTTTTTTTAAGTTACACACAACAATGAATAACAACCAAGAGAACATCATCCTTCAAATGGTTTATAGACAATGCTTGCCAAAGTTATTTTTTTTAAGTCCGTGTTATAAAATAATACTAATGCCAATGTCACTCCAATGTTATAGGAAATACAAGTAGTACACAGGGTAATCATGAGCAGTAATCCCTAGGATAGAAAAGAAATGGACTATTACTTGTCTTGTTGCTGTTTATGTGGAGACCACAGGCTATTAATTGTCTTTGAGTTGAGGTCACAGATGAGGAGGACCTTCAATATCTACCATAGGGGTGTTCCCTGTAACCCCCTCGGGCTGACCTTGGAGGTGGTGCCTTTAGGCTGGAACGGGTTGTGGCCCATTCTTCTTGTGCTAAAAACAGAAGAAGAGAACAGTTTTTGTAAAAGACTAAATCTGAAAGAGCAAAAAGATATCAGTGACAGTGACTGTCAAAGATCCCAAGGATCCTGGTTGTGTGTTTAACAAACACAAACTGAGGGTGGCTTTATCATCCATTGCTTTGTCCGTCCTAAAATCTTAAGAAGGTTTGACTGTCCGCTTATAGAATTTGCAGTAAAGATTAGCATATCTCATTCTTCTCTTTCAGCAGAGCGTGAATATCCAGTTTACTGGTAATGCAGTCAGCTCTGGAAAAAACACAGCATTAGTGTACCAGCTCAGAAAGTATTCTATACAGAGCTTCTAACATCCTAAGCTAAAGCACCAAAGGGAATAATATTTTATGCCACTGATATGCTAATAAGATTAGGAGTTGAATCATAATTGAAATACATTTGATTTTCCACTTCCATTTTGGACCAAAAAGAGGGAAATGAAATAATGGAAGGAACAATACCCGGAAATGAGGCAAGTGCATTAAGTGAAGAAGTTCTACATCCTAGCTATTACTGTGGGTGGCAGCATTCCCATCAACTTCTGAATGAGTTTTGTTTTCATGACAGTGAAGTACTCAGAAAGAACTAAGTTAATATGCTTAACACTGGCAGACTGGTACATGGATTGTGTTGGTCTATTATTATAAATCAGATGTGTATGAAAGTTAGCTCTCCTAAGGCAGCAGACATGAAAATGAAAGCCCAAGAGGATAGAAAAGAGGTGTGTTCCAATGATTAAAGAACTAACTAGGACTCAAAACCAGGAGCTCTAATCCCAAATCTCACATTCAGCAATTCAGTCAAGCTAAATGCTGGCGCCTCCTTGTGGTGAATGTCAAGTGCAGGTACTCCATAGGGAATGGGTAAGGTGGCCAGATAAAATGGATTGGCAAATGATTTAAAGATGGCATTCTTTTAAGGAGTGGAGAAAGGGGGTTCAGGGCTCCCACGACTGGTCAACCTTCCTCCAGTATAGCTCCCCCTTAGCCTGCAAACAGGGGACGTGTTGAGGTATGAGCAGCGGATTGGCTGGGACCTGAATGGGAAAGGAGGAGGGTTGACAGAACCCTTGAATATATGGAAATGATGACGGAATTACCTGAACTGTAAAATTTTGTCTGCCGGGTATTCCCAGATATTTAAGGATGACGTTGTGGCCTTCTTAAAACCACATCCAGTGCCTCCTGTATTTTTTCCGATACAGCTGGTCAAAAGAGGGCTTTTTGCTGGCACAGCCTTAGGTATAAATACCCACCCTGCTCTTCCCGTTACCTGTGGCAGAGGGGATAAAGTCCTCCCTCCAACCGAGTTTGGCTGAACTGCTTCCTGCCTCTTCCTTGAAGCAAATTCCCTCTCTGGGGCGGAAGGGGCTTTAAAGGAAGCAACAACCCCTTTTCTTCTAATCTGCTGGCCACGCCACTCTTGCAACTCCCCTTTTCTGTCAAGCTGGACAAAGGGTTCCAGCAGCTTTAAAACCTTAACATTTACAACACTGTGCTTCTGAGATACTACAGTTGTGGCCTATAAGGAAATATAGCAGTATCCTTGAAACCACAGGGTGGCCAATGTAGACTTTTTACTTATGATCATTGTGCTGATATTACATGTACATCGTGAAGATTAATATTTGTACTATTATAAGTGCTAGGAATTCTTGTGTTTGTTTTGAGGGGAAATTTGCATATTTTAACTTGCATAAGAAAAGAAAAGGCTGGAAAGAAGTTTGAAAGGAGAGTCTACAGTGGCTGAAAGGAAGCCAAAGGAAAAGATGGGTTGACATAATCAAGAAAAAGCTTTGAGCGCACAATAAAAAGCAGGGGGAAACGGTAAATTGCAAAGAGTCTGGTATAGTTGTCTTAAAATAATTAATTGAGTGGTATCTCAATTTACCCTAGCCTAAAGTGAGAGTATCTTTCTCCACTTACAAGACGGGCAATGTAATGATACAAATTGGACTATTCAATTTCATAAAATTTGACAGGGACCTGAAAATTATTTCATCTGCTTAGATTTAAAATTTAACTACTTCCATCTTTACAAATGTACATGCTTTATTTTTCATGTATTTAGTATTATTATGCAAAATGTGTCTCCCTAAGAAGGCAGCCATTTAAAGTGGATTTCCCAGGTCAAGACTGACAGTGCACAAAGTAATAGGATGATTCCCTGATTCTTCTGTTGACCTGTCCTGTTAGGTGGAATTGGAAACATGTAGAGCACTGCCGAGTTCTCCAGACTCAGTGTGGCAGGTGATGCTCACGTTCCCAGGATATAAGTGAGGTGGGCATGGCCCCTTTAGGCACACATAGCTAGTGTGTGGTGTTGAGCAATCCTCAGAAGGGGACCCTAGCACCAGCAAAGCCTGGAGGGAAGACGTGGGCTTCCCTTTATTCTGTTAACTTGTTAAAAAAAGCTCCACCAAGAAGGGGGTGAGTTGTGAAGCAACATACATTTGTTAGCTGTGGAAGCAGAAAAAGAACTGACAGGAAGGGTTATTCTCCGACATAGCTGTTTTGGATCAGGGTGGAAACCCTACTTGTTCAAGGACGATATGTACATAATTGTACTCTGTTGTGTAATATTCTAATTTAATTCCTAATAAGCTCAGTGGCTCCATTCTCAAGCTTTGTGGGACCCAAGATGCAGCGGTGAGGGGAATCTAACCATTTCTTTTTTGACCCCTTTCCTCCACTTCTAGAAGGGGGAGATCGGGATATGAGATGTCAAGTCAGTGCCTGGCCACAGGACTCACCAAAGTATGAGTTGCCCTGTTGTGCATATATTCTTTGTGCCTTAAGCCCACCCGGAACATTAAAGAATATGTAGTCATTTTGTTTCATTTTTTTTTAAAATCACCAAAACATGAGACTAAAACTTTCTATAGAAAGGAAGATACGTACAAACATTATAAAGGAAAATTCAAAAATCAAGAGGATATTAATAATAATTTTTCAGAAAGATAGCCATGTTGCCTGAAATTGAGCCTGCTGTTTGATTTATGGAATGATACTCTTGAATTAAATATAAAGTAAAACTTTAAAATCTTCATCTCCATTTAGAAATGTCACAATTTTTCTTTTTTTAAACCAGGCTGGTTAGAGTGGAAGGGAAAGCACCTTCTAGAACAGTCAGAGAGTTGAGCTAATGGTTCCATATTTCAACTGGCTTCAGAATACTTGCTGAAACTGT